>NW_007726728.1:470238-494639 GCF_000696425.1 Galeopterus variegatus
AAAAAAAAAAAAAAAAAAAAAAAAAAAAAAAAAAAAAAAGTCAGTGAAATAGGATAGTATGTAAAGAAATAATTGAGGGTTTAATTTTGGAGACAGAATAGACTAGGTAAATGATGAGATGGGGAATAGGCTGTAGCCCATTCATTGAGTGCCCAACTAAAAAGTGTGAGCTTTTCTTTTCTGGGTAAGGAAAATCCATTGAAGATTTGAAATCAGATCATAACTGCAGTATTATCTTGTATCCTTCATAGTCCTTTGCACATAGGCAGTACTTAAAATGATTTACTGATTAAAATGATTTGGGTCTAAATAATCTGAATAATTTACGTAAGGATCCTGTTTGTCCCAGAGAGAAACCAAATGATTTAAGTGCTCTTTCTTTTCAATTTGTGCTGATACTCAGTGTTTATTTTGCTATGCCTGATTCTTTCATCCATTTCTTTCTCAGTATACTTGCTTTGGTGCTTTATAAAATTCAATATAAATCTCTGAGAATATTATTTGGCAGATTTCTCTAACATCAGACAGCTACAAACTGTCAGGGCCTATCTGACAGCTGTCTCATCTCTTCATGCCTCTATACAATTCTTTAAAATCAGATACTATATCATACAATAATTCATGTTTTTATGTGGTTTATATATTGAGACTATCTCCCTAATATTCTGGAAAATTTGGATCTGTGAACTTAAGAGGTTTTGTCCAGAGCTCTTTTAAACCTCACTGTTTTTGTCCCTTACATATTTGTTTGTCTGAAGTATAGTCTCTATTCTAGCTGGGTTTTCTATTCTGGCATACTGACAAGTTCCATGACCTTATCATCAATCTGTCAGGAAATGTATACTGCCTCCTTTGCCTTCTATTTTGAAAGCAAGAAATATAGCCAAACTTATTTGTAGGTTTATTGTCAGGGTAAGATTTTTAAGGGAAGCAGCATAATGGAGTAAAAGAGTAATGGATTAGGAGGCATGAGACTTGGACTCTACTCCCAGCTGTGCCACTGTGCTACTGATATGTTGGGTTGGCTTCTCCAAAGGTACTTAATTCTTCTAGGTCTCAATTTTCTTATATAAAAAACAAGGGAGTAGGATTAAATAATGTAATTCACTCTTTTATTGTACAAATATTCTCAGTTACTGTTCTGTGCAACGCTGTATTAGGAGTGCTAATATGAATTAAATATATTTTCTGCCCTTAAGGCACTTGTATTCTAGAGGTGGAGGCAGAAAAAAAAATAGCACAAGTCACTTACATAAAAGATATATGCAAAGATGGGAGTATTGTGTAGCAGCACAGTTGAAGGGCAACTAATGAACTGGGTTGATCAGGAAATATTTCCAAGAGGAAAAAACTAAGCCAAATTCAATCTTTAAAAAGAAGTTGGAGTGGAATTAACTGTTTTTATATACTGGTGGTATGAGTTTAAATGGGTATAGCTACTTTTGGAAAAATAGTATAAAAGTACTACTATAGGGAACATACATATGCCTTTTGCTCTTGTATATAATGCCAGTTTTTCAGTCCCAGAAATTGTACTAACATTCTCCAAAAAGATATATAAAAATATTCCTAGTGGCACTGTTTGTCACAGTCAAATTTTGGAAATTACTCAAATGGCTGTAAATCATAGAATTGATAAGTTGGGTTATACTTATACTATGGAATATCATATAGCATTAAGAATGGGTGAACTATAACTACATGTAATGACATAGAAATACCACATGAAATAATGTTGAGAAAAAGGGGCCAGATAAAAACAGTATATATCTTATTATCCCATTAATATAAAGTAAAAAACAGACAAAACTCATGTATAGTATTAAAATTCAAGATAGTGGTTATCCTTGTCAGGTGGGTCATGCCTGGAAAGAAGCTTCTGGAGTGCTAGTTATTTTCTGTTTTTTGATATGAGGGCTGCATATACAAGTATACTGGGTTTCTAAAAAAAATTATTAAGATTTGAATTTGTAATTTGTGTACTTTTCTGCATATGTATTTCAATACAAATCTGACTTACCAAAACAAGTGGGAGTTAGTAAAGATTATAGCAAACATAGCAAAGAAATGTGTTCTAAATGGAAAAAAAAGAGCATGAACAAAGGGAGCAAGCCTTAAATAACATGTTAGGGTTCTCCATTTCTCACGTGCAGTGATGCTAATATTAATTTTCTTTCATTTTTCATTCGTAACAAAATTTGTTGATGCCAAGTATGTGATTTGTTTTTTTCAATTAGTAAATATTGTGAAAATAATAGAAATAAACTTTAGTTCTTTTTTAGCCAATTAAACACTTATAAGATCAAGACAAAAGAACAACAGTAACAACTTTGCTTGACTGTGAGCTTTCTACAGCGACTGTTTTTAGTATCTTTGTCTCACCATTACCCTGCATAGCACCTTTCAAACTGTATATACACTAAGTGTTGCATGAATGGATTAGATCACCATCTGCAACACATACACACACAGAATACAGAAACGCATGTATCATAGATTTGCACGATTTTCAAAGGAGTTCAGAAGATTGAAGTAAATTTGTCAGCTTCTAAAACATTTATTTTTGCACATCACTTTAACTTTTAAAGGCTTTTTACCTTCTCAGAAGCGATTTTTCTGACATCTTCCTTCATGCAGTAGTAATGAAAAAATATTTATAAAATATATTGGAAAGTAATTGGTAAAATAATCATTACATTCAACAGTTGGAGATGGTACAATGTATTGTATTTTAAAAAGTATTTCCTGAGAAATTAGGACAAAAGCAAGGTCAAATTCTAGGCTTTAGAGGTGAACTATACCTTCTCTTACTTCTTGAGGCCCCACATCTACTCCTTATGTATATTCATTGACTTCAGTATAAAGTATTTAGTTCTGTAGTCATAGTGTTTGGTAATAGAAAAAGTATACTTCTAACAATATGATTGATATTTAAAAATCTATTGGGTCATTCACTACATTCTGGATATTTTTCATTTGCCCCTCTAGATCCACTTTCCACTTTTTTTCCACACTACTTAGTGCCCCAGGAGGCTGGCATTTATGTTTTTTTTTTTTTTTTTTTTTTTTTTTTTTTTTTGTCCATTTTCTGTGTCCGGCAACGGATCGCAACCCTCGGCGCCGCCCCTGCGCCTCGCTCAGCCAGTGAGCGGGAACCGGTCTGTATGTGGGATCCGAACCCTCGGGCGGGAGCACCTCCGCGCTTCCCAAGCGGCGCACTAGCGCAGTGCGCCACCGGGCCGGCCCCTGGCATTTATGTTTTGAATCATTGGGTTCCCTTATACTCTGTCTTCCAGTTGAGTGCCTATGAGAGGCACTGGCAGGAGATCACAAGGTGAAAAATGAATGAGTTTGGGATTTTTATTCCTCCTCTATTAAAGCCACATTTATATTCTCCAGGTTTTGTTAACTACTTTTTCATGCTTAGAGAGCTTTACATGAGCCTCAACCTCCATGGGAGAAAGATAACAGCTTTTTACTATTGCTAGAGCTGAGGTACTTCATTATCTCTGATTGGTTTTCCAACTGTGTTCACACCCTTGTAAATAGTCCCTTTATTAAACTATCCTTGTTTATCTTGTTTGAGTTTGCTGTTTCCAGCCAGACCCTGAATGCTGTGCTAGACTAGGTTTTAGTATGGTTTTGATTTGTGTCTTTGTCCATTCCTGCTGCTATAACAAAATGTCTTGGGCTGGATAATTGATAAACAAATTTATTGCTCACAGTTCTGGAGGCTAGGAAATCCAAGGTCAAGGTGGCAGAAAGTTCAGTGTCTAGTGAGGGCCCATTCCTTGCAGATGGTGTCCTGTTGCTATTCTCACATGGCAGAAAGGCAAAGTGCTCCCTCAAGCCTCCTCTATAAGGGCATTAATCCCTCTTGCGAAGGTGGAGCTCTCATGAATTAATCACTTCCCAATGGCCATATCTCTTAATACCATCACATTGGGGATTAGATATCAACTGATGAATTTTGGAGGGATGCAAACATTCAGACAATACCAGTTTGGTCAGGCTTTGTTTTCCATGCAGCACTGTGGCAATCCTGCTCTTTAGGATCCAGCTCTAAAGCTACCTCTTCTGAAGTATGGGTTTTAGAGTCTGAAAAATCTGTATTTGAATTTAAAACCCCAACACTTCCTAGCTGTGTGACTTTGGGCAAATTTCTTTATATTTTTGAAATTTAGTTTCCTTCTCTGTAAAATAGGGGAAATAACACTCCTATGTAAATTTGTTAAATAAAATTAATAAAAATCTTTATTAATTGAACATTAATGTTAAATAAGATTTAATAATAAATAAAATTATGTTTTTGAAAGCTCCTGGGACTAAGTAAATGTTAATTTTTTGTTTTTCTTTTTTCTCCCTCCCTGACCAACTTTATTGTGTTTTCCTTTTTTATTTTCTGTTGCCACATATTTGCTTGCATGTTGCTTTGAGTTTATTTTCTAGTTGTTTCACTCTAAGTGCCTTGCCTTTGAATATACTCTGAAATTTTAGGGCAGTGGGTCACAGAGAAATAGTAAAAATAACTGAGAATTGTGTATGTTTGTTTAGAATTTATAAAATATTTTACTTTTACTACTATATTTAATCCTTATAACTATGCAAAAGGAGAACATATTTCTCTCATTTTACAGATAAGGTAAGAGGCTCAGAGAAATTAAATTATTTGTATAAGGTCATAGAGCTAAATAGTAGTAAAACATGTCTTAGTCTCAGGTCCTCAGATTGTAATCCCCTTCCTCTTCTGTTATACCATAATGGCCTTGTTTTTCTTTTTATTCCCTTTAATTCACATTTACTGAGTTTATATTACTTTATGTGATTGAGAAGCCATCTTTATCTTTGTTTTTTCTTCCCTAACTTCCTTTCTCATGCGTTGGCTATTATGTTTCTTCTTGTCTAATTGCTCTTCATTATTTTTTTGTGTGATTTTTTATCCCTTTTCATTGAATGCTTTTTTCTGGAGACCATAATTATAAAAATGTAAAAAATTATCGGAACTGAGAAACACAAGAAGGAAGCCAGGGACTTCAGGTCAAGATGGCAGAATAGACAGTACCCAGTGTCACTCTCTCCCATAATCAACCAATTTACAACTATTAAAAAGCAATAACCTCCAAGCTGGGGCCACTAGAGCTCAGGGGAAGAGGAAGAGTGACCTACGGAGTTCATGAAGACGAGAGAAGCTGTGATGAGAGAAAGGAAGGACTGCTCCAACCATTTCAAACCCCAGCCACTTCACGGTTGGCTCTGGTGAGCACACAGAACAAGAGCTGGTAAAAGCTGCTGCTTTGCCTATTGTATGAAGTTGCATGGAGGCTGCAGGGGAGAAGAGGGCCTTGGTGGCCCCTAGACCAGCTGGACCACTAACAGGGTTCCATGGACCCTGTGAGGGGCCACAGACAACTGATAAAAGGAGCCACTCAGAGGCCAGTGAGTCATTGCAAGGGAGCAGAACATGGTTCATCCTATGAGAAGTGTTTATAGAGCAGGCAGTGGGGGAGACAGGCTCACTGGGGAACATTGGGGCACAGCATGGACAGGTGATCTGCTCCCCAATCAGTACAGGACTACTCAGTGGAGACTGGTCAGGGTGTAAAGTTTGCTGAAAAACTCATGCCCAGACCAGACTTTCCACACAACCCAGGTGTACAAGACCTCACAAGACCCAGAAGTGCTTACAAGTTCAACAATTAAAACCTGAGCTGCACATAAAGCCTTCCCCAGAGCATCAATTTAGCTCAACCACAGGGCTAAAGTGCTGGTTCCCTACAGGAAGTTCCCCCATTTTAGAAGTAACCAAAGGACAACAAATTAGTTCCAGTGCAGAATTTAATTGGTCGGAATAGTGAATAATCCAACACAGAACTGAAAGAAAAAAACAAAATGCCCACATATCAGAGACAAAATTTTGATCCTAACTTGTAAAGGTCCAATACCACCAAAGAACACCTATAAAACCTAGAAGGACCCAAAGCCCCCTAGGCTCCCAAGCTGAGATGGGGAGAGGGCCAAGGGCCTCATCCAGGCCCCCCGATCATCCGCATCCAGCCCAGTGCCGACCACTGAGATGTTGCCAGAAGCACCCAGGGCTCCCAAGCCAGCATGGGGGGCACTGAGGCCTTCAGCTGAGGACCCCCGACATCTGCATCCAGTCCAGTTATGACCACTAGGTGCTGCCAGAAGATCCCTCGGCTCCCAAGCTTGTAGAGGATGCAGAGGGCCTCAGCCACACCCCCCAGTGTTCGCTTCCAGCCTAGCAATGACCACTGATCTGCTGCCAGAAGCACCCATGGCTCCCGAGCCAGGGTGAGGGGGTTGAAGGCCTCAGCTATGCCCTGCCCATGTCTATATCCAGCCCAGCCATGACCCCTGAGCTGCCACTGGAAGTACCTGGGCTCCTGAGCTGGGGCGGTGGGGGCTGAGGGCCTCAGCCACACCCCCCTGACATATGCATACAGCCCAGCCATGACTGAGCTGCTGCTGGAAGCTCTCTGGGCTACTCTGCGGGAGTGAGGTGGGTGCCATGGGCCTTGACCATGCTGCCCTCCCCCCTCCCTCATCCTCCCACCCTATCCCCCTTCCCCTTCATCTCTCCCCCTCCACTCCAAGTGCTCTGCAACAATATCTTAGAATTTAGTAATAATAATAATAATAATAATAATAATAAATAATAATTAAAAAAAAAAAAAGAGAGGAAGACAGCATGTATCTCTCTAGATCTGGTCTTGGCTTCTGGTATTTGGAAGTGGCCTTTGTTCCTACTTCAGTTCTGTGCTTGGCTAGTGTCTTTGTATGTATAGCCCTGTGGTTATATACAGATATTTTCCAACATTACACAATATAGAAACACTTACTAAAAGACAATGTAATATAGCAGAAGTGGCAACAGCATCCGTGCTAGCCAGACCTGTATTCAAATCCTGGGTTTGCCATTTACTAACTGTGTGACCCTTGGACAAGTTAAACTTGCCCTTTAAAATCCAGATTCTTCATTTGTAAATGGTGGTGGTGAGAGTGGTAGTGGTGGGGTGAGGGTGGTGGTTGTGGAGTGGGAGTGATGACAATACTTACTTTGCTGATTTCTTATGATAATTACATGTGATAGTGTATATATACATATATACATACATACATATATATATACATACATATATATATATATATAAAGGACATATCACATGGTAGATTTTCAATAAATAGTTTTTATTGTCATCATTATTATTATTACTATTACTAGAAGATATACACAAAAGATCCTATTTTCTAAGTTCTTGTTCAGGCCACTAGATGCATTTAGTGATTAATAGGGAAATTACCAGATTTGGAGTTTGGCCAGGTTATTGCAAAACATATAAAAAGGCACAGCATTTTAGAGGTGCCCTCCATGGAAAATCTCCTCTGTTCTTTCTGCTTGGCTTCCTTTATGATCCACAATGCCTTCTGCTTTGTTGGTGCCATTGACTGGGTATTTTAAGGCAATCTGTAAGGTTAAGTCTCTTAGGGTACCACAGCAGGTTGATGCCTGGATGGGTTTGGTAACAATGCAGTTTTCCTCCCATGGAGGACGAGACTTACCCAATAACTTGTCTAGGCTTTCTAGGTCCCCTTTACAAAGAGCTAAAGGCTAAAAGCCTTGCCATGGATGAGGAATTTCTGATGCCAGTTACTTTCTAATTCATTTCTTTTATGGAAGTAAAACAAAAAATTTAGAATAGGATGAGAAAGTATGTAATGAGAGAATTTTTTAAAAGTTTCTGCATTTAAGGAATACGGGCAGTGCATTAGGTTGGATAATGCCCTCCCAAACTCCAGATCCTTACTCATGTTGATTTCTCCCCAATTTTTCCCCTCTACCTAGTGAACTCCTACCCTTTTAAGAACCCACTCCCATATTTCTTCTGAAGCTTTCTTACTATACTTTGAGCCCCTGGAGAGCCTAGGTTACTTTTCTTGTCTTTGTGTCTGCTCCACTAACACTGAACCTGGCACATAAAAGGCATTTGATAAATAAATACATCAAACCCAGATATTTTCAAAATATTTGAAGGTAGGCAGTCTTACTTCTCACATGTAATTCAAACAGTGTCTACTAGTTCCCTTAAAGACTGTTCTAGAGATCACTGGTTAAATGTCTTTTGTTCAGGATACAAGCAGAAAGCAATAAAAGATCATGCCAAATTCCCAAAGTGCAAAGGGAGTCTATAAAGAAGAAATATCACCTGGGATGGAGAAGTCAAACTAAATGGGATTTGGATATAAACAGATCTGACAGAGCGCCTGACACTTATAACCTTAGAGATGAGTAAGAACCAGTTGATCTCAACTTTAAGGAGATCATAGTCTTTCTGCAGACTTAGGACACACTGAAAAGTAGAGTATTTAAGGCAGAGTATAATTAAGGGCTGAAAGAGATATGGTAGACTTTCAGGAAAGAGAGTGGTTACCAGAGACTGAAAGTCCAAAAAAATGCCTCCCAGAAGAGGTAAGGCTCCAACAAAGCTTTAAAGAATACTCAGGAGACCAAAGACAAGAAAACTACAGATGAAGAGAATGGTGCATGCAAAGGAATACTCATGTATACTCAGGGCTCATTCTGAGGACTATGTGGTGACTTAACTATCTGGAACAAATGAATCATTTAAGAAAGCAATAGAAAATAAAAATGTAAAGGAAAACTGAGTCTCAAATTCAGGCTCAAGAGTTTTGGGTTTATCTTAAATAGCAGCCATTAAGAAATAAACCAGTAGTATGGCAAAATAAACTGGTTTCCGGGTGTTAGATTGGAAGAAAATGTGGCAACCAGGTAGTGGGAACATTGTATTTCTTAAGCCTCTCTCAAGGGCATGATGGCAGTTAAATTCATGGGAGTGTTGGCATATTAGGGAAAGTTTGCAATAATCCTAACCTATTTGTATGAATACCTTACAGAGACTATTATTTTAACTGAATTTTGAAATATGGGGAGCAGGTCAGGTTGAGGAATTTTGTTTTTAATATTTAATAGTTGGTGGGGAACAGAGATAGGAGTAAGAAAGTCTAAAATGGATTAGAAGGGCCACAGATGACAGCCCAGGCCTACACAGAGTCTTGCCTGCTGTGATGCCTTGAATGTAGTGGATTGACTAGGTATAGTTAAATCTCCTTAAATAAAGGGATGTAGAGAGGAAATTGAAGAGCTTTGGGGCAAGCAAGTTCTTGGGGTCTTTGGATTTATTAATATCTGAGTCAAAATCCTGATTCTTGTTCTTACTTTCTGTGTGATCTTGGGTATGTCACTTCACTTCTCTGAATTTTGTTTCCTGATTTATAAAGTGGGAATATTAATAATGTTTAATTTTCAGGGCTGTTATAAGAATTAAATGCATTTGTAAAGAATCTAACACTCAAATGTTTGTTCCCCTGAGAAGCGTAGAGAATAAAGACCTAAATAAAACAGGTGCAGTTTAGGAGAAACTTCAAGACTGAGGCAGCTTCAGGGATATCCATCTAAGCACTGTAAAGAAGCTAAGAGCTAACATAAATAGGACCCTGTAAATATAGATCAAAACATCCTCATTGACTGTCAAAAATAAGATTGCAGCAGCATTAAGGCACCCAGATGAAACACACCGCACTTATCCACAGTGAAATCTATAAAGTGCTTTTGATTGCTCAGGGGATCTTTAGATATAGCATCATTTTCTCTATCTTATGGATGACTTGGCCACCTCTGCTATGAATTTTTCATGATTCCCCTGACCCAGCAGCTCTTGCCTGTGGAGAGAGTAATACAGTATTGATTTCAGAGTTAGGTTTCTGCCTTTTTCGCCACAACAGGATTTTTGTAACCTAGAAACCTCAATCCCCTATTACTCATTAGAGACTAGGGCAACTTTTCTTAGATCTGGAATTCAGAAGGCGAACCATGTAGCTACTGGTATCAAAGATAGCCTTTACAGTGGAATTTTAACTGATCTCAGTAATGAGAATAGCTATTATTAAAAACTTCCCTAATTGAACCAGCAAAGGTAGGATTATTGAGAATGCCAAGAAGACGATACTCTCCTTTGTCTCTCTTACAACTAGAAAGTTTTCCTAGGCATAGCTTTCTGAATGAACCTATTAAAAATATACCAGAGGCTAAAAAAGAATAAAAGATGAATACAACAGAGAAATCCAGTTTATCTTTTAGTGTTTTTTCTTCAGTATAATTTTTGGAATAGATATCTATTTGGTTCTTATTTTCAGTGGCCCTTGGTCATATAAGAGAAATGAAAAGAGGCCATGATGTTGGTAGTTTTTATTTAAACTGCATTTAAGAAATCAAGAAATCCATATCTTACATCTTACATCCTGTGAAAACTCATTCTTGGCATTGCCATGGTAACAAGACTTTTAAAAGGGAGTTAACTGAAATTTATCTGCATATATTATCTCTTTGTGATTCATACTTCATAAAAATGCAAATGTCAGACTAATACATGTTTTACCTTAATGTTTTATACCGCCGTTTATTCTTAATTGATCTAATGTTTTCTTTAATTAAAGTTTGTGCTACTTTGAATGGTTTTTCTCCTCCCCCTTCCCTAAACCCCCTTTCTATGGACCTATCAAACTATACATTTCAACTGGGTGACATGCAATTTAGGAAACTGTCATACAGGAAATCAATCATCCCAACCTAAGAATTCAACAAAAAATTTTTTGGAAAACTGCTTGTCCTGCCTAGAAATTCAGCCTATCCATCTACTTTGGTAGAAGTTTAGCAATCATTTTCTTTGCCCTTGCCCATTCTCTCACCATTTGACTCTTTGCTTAAGACTGAAAGCAGGATACCCCGATGGAGAAAGCACCAACAATACATCCTGGAGTAAAATGCAGACTTCACAACTCTCCCTAGCTTTGTGATCTTGGGCAGAACATTTAACTAAACTTTTTGACCCACAATTTTCTAATAGCTAAGATAAGATAAAATAACACTTCTGTTACAGGACTTTTATGACATTAAACAAAATAATGTTTGTAGAGTACTTGGCACAGTGCTTCTCACAAGATATGTGCTCAATAAATAATGGTGTTATTTCTTTTGTAATAATAATAATACAAGGGTACTTCAAATAGTTCATGGAAAGTTTCACATTATTTTTTAATTACATTTTCCCATGAACTTTTTAAAATACCTTCATAGTAATTATAAAGAGGTAGATAAAATTTTATTCAGTGAGAACTCTGTTTGGAAGAGATTGATAATCTTTGCAGGATGAATACTGAAATTCCAAGGGTGACATATGCCTGAGAAGAGAAGACAAACTTGCCTTTTTGTTTCAGATGATAAGAGAGAATAAAAGCAAATGGAGAGGGGAATGGAGGAGGGTTGACAGGTTGAGCTAGTGAGATGTAGAACGGCTTTGTACTGCCTGACATGACCCATTCCAGCAACTTCCAGATATTTTATATTGTTGGACAAATCCTTGCAATATTTGTTAAGTGAAGTATGTCTGTGTGCATGTGTATATGTGAGAGAAATTATTGGTACACTCTGATTGACATGGGCTAGATAGAGACAGAACGTGCTAACACAGCCCTTGAAATGAGAAGACACCTTGAGGATCCAAGACTTTGGGAATTTAGAGAGGAGGCATGTAGATTTACATAGTCTGACACTAGAGGCAGGGTATATGAGGCATATTGTCCAGTTTACCTAATCTTTAAAACATGGGAATGCCTTAGCTAACATCTGAGTTACATAATGGTAATGACAGCCAGTTTTTTTTTTTTTTTTTCCTTTTTGTCTTTTTTCGTGTCCGGCAACGGATCGCAACCCTCAGTGTCGCGCCCGTACCGGACCGGGACCGGCAACGGAATCGCAACCCTCGGTGTTGCGCCCACACCTCGCTCAGCCAGTGAGCGGGAACCGGTCTGTATGTGGGATCCGAACCCTTGGCGGGAGTGCCGCTGTGCTCCCAAGCGGCGCACTGTAGCAGTGCGCCACCGGGCCGGCCCATGACAGCCAGTTTTAATGACTTTCCTCCTACAGGCCTTAAAGGACTTTCTAGTGAAGGAACTCTTTCTAGAAATAGTGTTTTCCTTTTTCAGTCAGGTATTTCTTGATTTTTTTTGTATTTGTTTCCTTCAGAACATCTCAGTATCAGAACAGGCTCTTCATTTCCTGCAAATGGATCCTCAGTGGACAGTCTCTCCCCAGTATCCTTTACCTCTGCCCGTCCCCTCCTTTCCCACTGTTTCCCATCGAAGTTCTAGTTCTCTTTATCTCTAGCTTAGGAAATAGCTGCCAGGAGAAGAAGTTTGGAAGGCTCATCGGGAGTCAGTACTGGCTCTGACATTGACTGACTGGTTCCATAATCTTGGGAAAGTCATTATGCTAATCTTTTTGATCCTCTAATTCCTCATTTATAAAATGGGGCAATAATTCTACCCTTGAAGGGTTGTTGTAAGAATTAAATGAGTTAATGTATCTGAAGCTGGGAGTCAGTACTGTCTCTGACATTGACTGACTAGTTCCATAATCTTGGGAAAGTCATTATGCTAATCTTTTTGATCCTCTAATTCCTCATTTATAAAATGGGCAATAATTCTACCCTTGAAGGGTTGTTGTAAGAATTAAATGAGTTAATGTATCTGAAGCACTGAGCACAAGACCTGATCCTTGTTAGGTACTCAGTAAAAGTTTCTTCCTTTCTCCTTCATCTGCATGTTTATAATTGCCTCCCTAACTTTTTGAGGACAGGTGATGCCACTCTCTTGTCTTTGTGTTCTTTGTAGCAGCCAACATCATACCTGTCCCACAGAGAGAAGACATCCAGCCTCATTTTATATGTCATGTCACTTGTCTTTCCATCTATGTACTCCAGTCATATTGGACTTATTTCAGTTTGTTCAAAGTGCCATATTTTTTCCTTTCATTGATTCCTCCCAAATGCAAATCCTTCTGCTGAGGAAGTTCTTTCTCTTCTTTTCCTGGAAAATTTCAACTAGTTAATCAAGTATTAGATTGAGATGACTCTTCTCCAGAGAAGCACTCCTTGGTCCCCCAAACTAAATTAGGACCTCATTATATGTTTTCACTGCATCCTGTACTTTTCCTTCGCAGCATTTTGCACCGTTGAAATCATTTAATTAATTAAAATTATTCATTTAATATCTTTTGTGTTATTTTCTTATTTTAATTTAGTTTTTGATGAAGCATAATTGATTATACATATTTGTGGGGTACAAAGTTTAGTGTAAAGCATTGTGTACAATATGTGATGGTCAAATCAGGATAGTTAGCTTATCATCATTACAGTACGTAATCATTTGAGGCAGAGATAATGTCTGTTTTGTTCAATGCATCTTTAATGCCCAGGATAGTGCCTGGGATGAAGTTAAGAGTTCTATAAACATTTCTTAGCTGATTGATTCTTAATGTTATTTAACCTAATTGAAGGTTGGTGCCACCTAAATAGGGTGGTATGCATACCTTGGCTCCAGGGGCGTTAGGTTTCCAGTATACTAATTTGTACCTAATAAATAATGACTTAAGTCTGGTTTACTTAGAAAAGCAGGAGTGCATGCACTTTAGTATGCACACTTTAAAATATGTCCTTGTTTCATTAGGGAATTATTTCCCAAATTGCTTGCTATAGAGCACTAGTCTGAAAGCTACTAATGGTTATGAAAAGCACTTTATACTCTGTCCCCGTCTGGGAGAGTCATAATAAACAGAAACATTTTTAAGGTTTTGAGAAGTCTAGTAGTAATGAAAATGAAACAATGATGCTTAATCCAGTATTTCCAAAATATATTTGATCACTGGTAACCTTTTTGCCTGAAAATCTGTTAACATTTTGTATAATATAAACTGTATAGAAAACACTGACTTAAGGACTAGCACATTTTTTTTCATTTTCATTGTAAATGATGAAATACCCAGCAATGACATTTAAAGAGTTCAAAACTTTCAACGAAATTGAAAATAAATGCTTTCTCACTCACTTACTCTTACAATTCTAGAATGATTAAAGTTTTCACCTTGAAAGATCCTTGGAGGTCATGACACTGATGTGTGATTGTTTCTGCTATGCATGTAAAGGAGGAGAACACCAATGTTTCCTGCAGCAGTATGCTATAGTGGGTAAGGTCACGAGCTCCTCAAGGCAGACTGCCTGGGGGACAGTCTTGGCTCCACCATTTATCACCTGTGGGATTTTGGTCAAAATTCTCATCCTTTCTGTGCTTGGCAGCTGCCTCTCTGATACAATAAGGTACACTAGATGAAAGATCCTGAAAGGGCTTGCACTGAGGGGCTGTCTGTCTGGGAAATGAGAATCCAGTTCTAAGGCTTCTAGTCTGAACTGCTCTGGGAAAAATAGTTGGATTTGGAGGAGGAAAACATGAGTATGTGATTCTGCTAGGACTATGACATATACTGAGTTAGCGAATAAATATCCTGTTGCTGATAAATACTGTATTTGTCTTTGGTTTTATTCTCAAGGCATGCACTCTAAAACTTGTTTTCTCTTGCTTATTAATTCTATGAAATAATTGCATTTCAGACTTGGACATTCAATAAAGGAAGCCACATATGTGTAAAAGAACGCCATTAAACAAAAAAAAAGATCTTGAATTCTCAAATCTCTGCTGTGAATATGCCATTCCTTTCTGCACATTTCAATGGCTCTCTAACCTACAGAAATGTTTCCAAGCTGGTGAAGTGCCAAATCCTAGCCACTAGACCTTCAGGGAACTGCTAAAATGGTGTTCTTTGGAACACTAAATGATTTTCAGGTGTTTCTCAAAAGAAGTGTTTTGTAGACAAATAGTTTGAGAAAATACAACTATAAACACAATTAAAAAGGCTACTCTACTGAACATATTTAAAAAATAAATATATCATTTAATTTTGCAAAAAAATTCAGATTGAACACAATTCAAAAAAAGAAATGGCATATGAGAAAAGTAAGTTTTCTTCTCCTGTCCTCTAGCTATCTAGTTCCCCTCCCTGCAGGCAACCAATAATACTAGTTTCTTATATATCCTTTCAGATATATTATATTCATATACAAATATACACATCTATATGTTCCTTCTTTTCAATGATTAATGTTAGTGTACTCTATATTTTATTTTGCACTGTTGCTTTTTTTTTCACCTAACAAGTCATTTTGTAGAGAATAATAATAGCTAATATTTTTAGAGTACTTACTATGTGCCAGGTGCTCTTTAAAGGATATTATTTGTAAAAATTCATGTAATTATTATAACTATATGAGATAATATTTTTATCCCCATTTTACAGATGAAGAATCATAGGAACAGAGAGGTTATGTAACTTGCCCTAGGTCACACATAAGTGGTAGAGCTTGGTTCAAATAGTGACAGTCTGGTTTTAGAGCCTTTACTTTCAACCCCCATTGCTATATGAAAGCAAATTAGTTCTGTGTTATTTTTATAATAATTGCATAATACTTCATTATATAAAGGTGTTACAATTTACTAAACCAGTTTTTTGTGTATAGATATTGTATATAGATATAGATATTTGTTTTCCATATTTCATATTATAAACAATGCTATGAAAAATATTTTTGTATAAAAGTGATTTTACACATGAGAAATATATCTGTAGAATACATTCCTAGAAATGGAATTGCTGGATTAAACTATAGGCAGATTTTTAATTTTGATAAGTGTTGTCAAATTGCCCTTTATAAGGATGAAATTGCTATTTTTATAAGTTAAAGATGATAGAGTATCAGCAGTCTCTCATGGTTCAATATATTTTTTAAATTTATTTTTTCAATTGAAACATGATTATATATATTTATGGAGTACAGAGTTGACATCAGTAATTGTGTGCAGTATGTGATGATCAAATCAATATTATTAGCATGTTCATCATTACAAATTGTAATTATTCTTTGTGCCCCTTATCCAATTACTCTCCAACCCCCTCCCCCTTCCACTTTCCTATCTATAAAAACTATAGATCTGTTCTCTCCTTCTGAGAGTTCCCCTTATCCAATTACTCTCTAACCTCCCTCCCCCTTCCACTTTCCTATCTATAAAAACTATAGATCTGTTCTCTCCTTCTGAGAGTTCAATGTTTTATTGTGCTCTTTCTTTTACTTTTCTTCCTTCCTTCCTTCCTTTGCTCCCACTTATGAGTGAGGATATGCAGTATTTCTTTTTCTTTTCCTGGCTTATTTCACTTAACATAATTTTCTGCAAGTTCATCCATGTTGCTGCAAATGGCAGAATTTCATTCTTTTTTATGGCTGAGTAAATATTCCATTGCGCATATATATATGGAATATCAATGGAATATATATATATATGCAATACAATGGAATATCCACAGTTTCCTTATCCAGTCATCCATCAGTGTATTCCATTGTGCATATATATATGGAATATCAATGGAATATATATATATATATATATATGCAATACAATGGAATATCCACAGTTTCCTTATCCAGTCATCCATCAGTGGACATTTATGTTGGTTCTATACCTTGGGTATTGTAAATAAAGCTGCAATGAACATGAGAGTGCATATATCACTTTGACGTGATGATTTCCATTCCTTTGGGTATATACCCAGCAGTGAGATTCCTGGATCATATGGTAGTTCTATCTGTAATTGTTTGAGAAACCTCCATACTGTTTTCTATAATGGCTGCGCTAATTTACAGTCCCATAAACAGTATAGGAAAGTTCCCTTTTCTGCACATCCTTTCCAGCATTTATTATTCTCAGACTTTTTGGTGATAGCCAGTCTAGCTGGAGTGAGGCAATATCTCAGTGTGGTTTTGATTTGCATTTTCCCGATGACTAGTGATGTTGAGCATTTTTTTCATGTACCCATTGGCTGTTTTGTATGTCTACCTTTGAAAAATGACTATTCAGCTCCTTTGCCCATTTGTAAATCTGTTACTCTTTTTGTTTTGTGAAGTTGTTTGAGTTCCTTGAATATTCTGGATAATACCTTGTTGGATGTATACTTTGCAAATATTTTCTCCCATTCTGTAGGTTGTCTTTTCACTCCATTGATTGTTTCTTTTGATGTGGAGAAGCCTTTTAGTTTGGTATAATCCCATTTATTTTTCTTTTGTTGCTTGTGCTTTTGAGGTTTTATTCATAAAGTCAACCTAATATTTATACTTCCATCAAGTGGCACACCAAGATGGGGGCTATTGGAACAGTCTCCCTTGGTTCAAACAATAAAGAGGTACATTTTCTAAAGAGAATTTAAAAATAACAGTAAAACAGACTAAAAGTCAGCCTTTTATTGTCACAATAAATTGGCAATTCTGAACAAAGTTTGTGACAAAATATTCCTTCCTTTCGGAGGGAACTGCTCCTATCACAGTTCCTCACTTGGTACAATCACTGCTTTCACCAACTATGTATGTATGGGAATATAAACACTGTGTAATAAAATTTTAGTTGATGATCCTTTTTTATGGGCCTAAAAAAGTTTCATTGGAGCATATTTTACGCATAAAACTCACCTATTTAAAATGTATAATTAAATGATTCTTTAAATAAATTAACAGAGTTATACAGACATTATCAAAATTTGGTAATGCAGTCATTATAAAAGACATTACAAAATTACTGAAATTGACAGAGTTAAGCAGCCATTACCAAAATTAATACATTTCTACTACCCCAAAAAGTTTCCTTGTGCCCATTTGCAGTTAATTCCCATTCCCATGCCCAGACCTAGGGAACTGCAGATTTGCTAAGTCTCTCTATTCATTTCCCTTTTCTGGATATTTACATAAATGTGGTTATATAATATGTAGTCTTCTACATCTGACTTCTCTCACTTACCATTATGTTTTCAAGGTTTATCGATGTTGTATCAGGTAGTTACTTTTTGTTGTTGAATAGTATTTCATTGTATGGATATACCACATTTTTATTATCTGTTCACCTGATGTTGGATATTTGGATTGTTTTGAGTTTTGGGCTATTATGAATAATGCTGCTGTAAACATTATGAGAAGTCTGGCTTCAGGCCACAACCCAATGTGTGTTCTTTCAGGATCTCTCATAGGCAACAATAAGGCTTGGCCTGTTGTGCCTCATTGAGGGAAGCTGCTCTTCCCACACCAGACTTGGTATACAGCCAGGGCATTGCGATTTTCCTGAAAGACTTGCAGTTAAGGATGCAGCCCTCCACCCACTACTACCCCCTCATAGGCATAACTGCATTTCTAGTCAGGACACCTCCATTCAAAGTCCTCCTTATCAGAGGACTTGCCAGGAAACTTCCTGAGACTTCCTCAGCAGGGGCCTAGGCTATGGCACTTCTCTCCACTCTGATTCAGTACTTTCCCACTCCCAGCCCTTACCTGTCTCTCTTCCTCTGGACGCCAGGGTCCAGAAAAAGGCAGGAACCTTTTGTTGGGGGTGGCGTTGGTCTTTGACAATGAGATGATTCCTCCTCTCTGTGCTGCATATCCTCACAGATGACCTTCTGTTGGGAAAAATGTGACACTGGGAAGCAAGTGCCTCTACTCTTTGGCTTCTTGCTTAACACTGTTGCAGTAAGAGAATAAAGGCTTGTTACTTTCAGCTTGGCTCCTTGTCCTAATGATAACTGGCAGCTCTGCACATTCATGTACATATCTTGTGGAGACATATGTTTTTATTTCTCTTAGGTAGATACCTAGAAATGGAATTACTGGGTTATATGGTAAATTTATATTTTACTTTTTAAGAAACTTCGAAACTGATTTGCAAGGTGACTGCCATTTTCCATTGCCACAAATATCAATAGACAGAATTATAACAGATTTAATTAAATGATCAAATTGACTTTTCTTTGTCATTCATGAGTCTGGGCAGCATCTCCTCTAAAATTTTAGAAAAGGTGCTCTGATAAGCTGACCAGAGGAGGTTGGCTTTATAGGCATAATAGTACTGAAGAAAATAGAAACAGGGAGCAAAAAGTGGATTGGTTAGCCTTAGGGTTTTTTTTAAATTATTATTTTTATTAGCATATTCATTATTACAAATCATGATTTTCCTTTATGACCTTAACCCTTCAAGTTACTTTCCTTGTACGGTTGAAAGCAGAGTGGACTTCCTTATCATGTCCACTAAAGCTGGCCTATTTGTGGATCAGGCTATTATGTCTCTCTCTCCTGATTTCTTGGAAGATCAGATAAACAAGTTAGTTTTGGTTTGGTGACATGGAACTTTAGCATGCGTGACTCCATTTTGGTTTGGTCTGTTGGGGCCTAGGGTAGGAGCTCTAACAATGGCCTCCCATAAACTTTGTTTAACACAGTCGATGTGTGAGGGTTACACTTTCTTCATAACCTCACCAACAATATTGTTGGCTATCTTTTTGATTATTAGCATTCTAGTGGTTCCTGAGTCTTATGGTACATTTATATTTTATTTCTTGAAAAACTGCCAAATTGATTTCCCACTGTGGTTTTAATTTTCATTTCTCTAAGAATTATTTGCTAACCTAAGATTATGAACGATTTCTCTTATGTTTTCCTTGAATAATTTTATATTTTTAGTTCTTACATTTAGGTCTTTGATCCAATTTGAGTTAACTTTTGTGTATGATATTGAAGATCTAAATTTCTTATTTTTTTTCTATATGCAGATATTTATTTGTTCTAGCATCATTTTCAAAAAAACTTTTTTCAACCATTGACTTTTTTTGGCACTTTTGCTGAAAATCAATCAACTTTACATACATGGTTTTATTACTGAACTCTCAGTCCTGTTCCATTGGTTAATATGCCCATCCTGGTCTAATATCACACTGTCTTGATTACTGTAGCTTTACGTTTTGAAATCGGGTAGTGTCAGTCCCCTGACACTTTCTGAAAATTATTTTGGTTATTCTTGGTACTTTACACTTCCATATAAATTTTAGGGTCAGCTTGCCATTTTCTGTAAAAAGTTTGCTAGATTTTTGATAGGTATTGTGCTGAAAATATAGAACAGTTTTTGGCAAGTTCCCATCTTAATAATATTGAGTATGCCAATCTATAAAAATGGAATATATCTCCATTTACTTAGATTTTATTTAATTTCTCTCAGCAATGCTTGCATGTTTCAGTTACAAGCCCTCCTATTGTTAAATTTATTTTATTTATTTATTTATTTATTTATTTTTATTTTGTCAATATACAATGTAGTTAGTTATTGTGTCCCATCACCAAAACCTCCCTCCCTCCTCCCTCTCCCCCCTCCCACCCAGATGTGTCCCCTCCATTTTCTTGTTGTAAGAGCTTCAAAAAAAAAAAAAAAAAAGTTGAGGTTGTTAAATCTTCCTCCCCCCACCGTTTCTTTTTGTTGTTGTTGTTGATGTTGTTGTTATTGTTTGTTTTTTTGTGTGTGTGTGAGAGTGTGTGTGTGTGTCTGTGTGTGTATGTATGTGTGTGGATTGATTCATTCACCTTTAGCTCCCTCCAATAAGTGAAAACATGTGGTATTTCTTTTTCACTGCCTGACTCGTTTCACTTAATATTATTCTTTCAAGGTCCATCCATGTTGTTGCAAATGGGAGTATTTCATTCGTTTTTATAGCTGAGTAGTATTCCATTGTGTAGATATACCACATTTTCCGGTGAAATATAATAATATACATAATTAATGAATCGATTTATTTTGCCTTATTTCATTGATCAGAATGGAACTGAAGTGGCAAAAAAAAAGGTGGATATCATTTCTGTGTTTCTGACCTAAGGAGGAAACTTGTACTATTTTGCCATTAAACATAATGTGAGCTGGGAGATTTTTTTTTTTTTTTTTTTTAAGTATAAATGCCCTTTATGAGATTGAGGAAGTCTTCTTTTATTTTTACCTTTTTGAGAGTTTTTATAATTAATGTGTTGGGTTTTGTCAAATAATTTTTTTTGTATTTGTTTAGATAATCATGTAATTTCTGTCTTTTATTATTAAATGGTATGTTATTTTAATTGGTTTTCAATTGTTAAACCAACCTTGAAATCCTGAGATAAATCTGACTTGATCATGGTATGTAATTTGTTTTTTGGTAATATTTTGCTTAAGATGTTTTTTATGTGCATGAGTAATATGGGTCTGTAGTTTTCTTGTGTTATCTTTGTCTAGCTTTTAGAAAAAGCTGAAGTGTGCTCTCTATTTTATGAAAGAGTGTGTGATGAATGGTTATTAATCTCTCTTTACAGATTTTATGAGAAGCTATCTGGGCCTGGAATTTTCTTTTGTGGGAAGATTTCTAATTACTAATTCAATTTCTATACTTGGTAGAGGTCTATTCATATTTTCTCTTTCTTCTTCAGTCAGTCAATTTACTTTTTAAAGAACTTGTCAATTCATTTAAGTAATTTGTTGACAAAAAGTTCTTCGTAATATCACCCATAATTCTTTTAATTTTTGTGTAGGTACTAATTTTCCTTCTTTCATTCCTCATTTTGGTAATTTTTGTCTTTCCTTTTTTCTCGGTCAGCCGCCTTAAAGGTTTGATAATTTTAATTTTTTCAAAGAACGAACTTCAGGTTTCACAAGTTTTCTCTATTGTTTGTTTATTTGTCTGTCTATCTATCTATCTATCTATCTATCTATCTATCTATCTATCTATCTATCTAACCTATCTATCTATCTATTTCTGTTTCTGTGATTCCCCCGACCCCCATTTCTTTATTTCCCTTCTTTTTATATTTGGGTTTAGTTTGTTTTTCTGAGGTTTCTTAAGGCAGACCTGAAATCTTTCTTCTTTTCTGATATAGCCATTGAAAGCTATAAATTTCCCTCTTGGCAGTGTACAAGCTACATCCCATTAATTTTTATATGTTCTGTTTTCATTTTCATTCAGTTAGAATATTTTCTAATGTCCCTTGTGATTTATTTTTTGACCTATGGGTTATTTAGAAGCATATTGCTTTATTTTCTTGNATTTGTCTGTCTGTCTATCTATCTATCTATCTATCTATCTATCTATCTATCTATCTATCTAACCTATCTATCTATCTATTTCTGTTTCTGTGATTCCCCCGACCCCCATTTCTTTATTTCCCTTCTTTTTATATTTGGGTTTAGTTTGTTTTTCTGAGGTTTCTTAAGGCAGACCTGAAATCTTTCTTCTTTTCTGATATAGCCATTGAAAGCTATAAATTTCCCTCTTGGCAGTGTACAAGCTACATCCCATTAATTTTTATATGTTCTGTTTTCATTTTCATTCAGTTAGAATATTTTCTAATGTCCCTTGTGATTTATTTTTTGACCTATGGGTTATTTAGAAGCATATTGCTTTATTTTCTTGGGATTTCCAGAGTTCTTTCTGTTGTTCATATATAATTTAATTCTCAGTTGATCTTTTATCCATGAATGTTTTTTATTATAAGTTAAAATTCATTCATTAATTATTTAATGCCTATTTATCCTTTTAATGGAAATACTAGTTTACAGAGAAATAATAGTAGTTGTGGGAAGATGATAAAATGGACTGAGGTTTCATGAGAATATTAGAATGATGGTGTTGTCTTTATTATGTTAATGTTTTCTTCTACATTAATTTTTCTACTTACTGCTTTTTATTATGCTTTCTTAATGCACACAATTTGAATAGTATAGAGAAAAAGAAACAGAAAATAACCTTCCTTGATTTCTCCACCCAGAGAGACAACTCCTGCAGTCTTTTTAGTTTTTTTCCTTTCTTTCTTCACCTTTCTCATTTCTATTCAAGAGCAATTGACGGAACAAGTAGTACAGTTGTGCTGGGAACTAGGCTTCTTATCTTTTTCCTTTTCCATGTATGCATATGCTTTTACTAGATGTGGTTATATTCTGATTACAATTTTGTGTTCTACTTTTCTTTCATTAAATTTCATATTCTGGATTTTTCCTTAAATGTTCTTTATGAACATTGTTTTTAATAATTATATTTCACTTATGAATGTGGCATTATTTATTAATTCATTTTTTCTGATATTAAGCTCTTGGGTTGTTTATAAATTTTTGCTAATAAATTATTGCAGTCAACATCTTGATAAATGAAGGTGGGCCTCTTTTTGTCTTTTCTTCTTATGATAGCTTCTCAGGATTTGAATGACTAGGTTGGAGGATATTTGGACCTTAATACATTCCTGTATCCGTTTAAAAACAAGTAGTTACCTCAATTTGGGAAATATGGCTTTCATATGGACTGCTTTAAAGTATTGTAAAGGGCATACTTTTGTATGTTAGCATCCTGCAGACATACAAAGGAACACCTCATCCATCCTTTATTATAGGAGTGAGCCTGCCAGCCAAGAGTCAAAATAGGCATCTTGTGCAATCCATTTGTCACAAGATAAAGAAAAATAAGGAAGGGTGGACTGATGCCTGATTAAGTAAACACAAGTATTCGTTGCTACATAAGACTGTATTGAGTCTGTCAGCAAGCTTCAATTAATCTTAAGTGGGGATCAGAATCTCACACTTGATTGGGACTGATACTGCTCATTTCTCTGTCTCAGTAGTAAACTAGCAATATCTCAAGCATTTAGAAAGTGTAGACATAGCTATATTTTCAAATTTTATGCAATTATAAACTTGATTCCATGAAATATTACACAATTTCCATTTCAATTTATGTTTTATTCTTCCCATTGATAAACATTTATGGCGGTTTGCATACAACTTCTGTGGTTTCCCTACAAATGCCAATAATTTGAAATCCTAAAATACTGGTAAAGTTAATACTGTCTTGTTTGGTTCCCTACAGATTTAGAGTTTTATCAGTTATGCAGTTTTTAGCCCTATGTAATTCTATCATGACTACCATGGTATAGCAAAAAGGGGAAATAATGTTTATTGAGGAAACTAGTGATCCAAATGCGAACTTCATTTTGGGTTTGGAGTACACTGATGCTTCCCCAATTATGGTTTGAGTTTCCTTTAGTCATGCAATTAGGATTGGAAATTCATATCTGGATGTTTAGGGGTTGGGAATAGTGGAAACAGTAGGCCCTACATTGTGCTTTGATTTGAAGCCATTCATGCTGAACAAGATTAGAAAAAAAGAGTGTTCCCTCTAGTCTAACCCAGCTTATATTGGACTTTTCTATTTTGGGGTTTGGGACCTAAGCCACAGCTTATAATAAAACATTCTCTCCACCATTGGTGATAGTTGTACCCTGTATGCATGTATATCTTTCCAGGACTCTAAGAAACGGGTAATTTATTAAGGGCAGAACTTGGATTTACCTTGTACCCCTGGACAGATGCCATCTTAAAGGCACCCCAAATTCACTCATATTTCTAACATAATTGAACAGTATCTTTATATTATAACCTGGCCTTGAAAACTTATGTGGACTTGATTAAGTTGATAAATTCTCATGTGTCTCAGTTTCCTGAGATTATATCAGTGGTTTCAGTGCTGACAATGATATCACTCATCTAGGAACTTC
>NW_007726728.1:494727-495246 GCF_000696425.1 Galeopterus variegatus
TTTCCTGAGATTATATCAGTGGTTTCAGTGCTGACAATGATATCACTCATCTAGGAACTTCGTGAGGAAATGGATTATATTTTATTCATTGCTAAATTCCTAGTACCTAGTATAGTGTGTGGCACATGTCGGTGCTCAATGCATTCTTGCTGAATTTTGAACTCAAGAAAGACATAGGCACATATAAAGGAATGAACCAGAATTTCTGGTTTTGGGGTATGAGTGATGATCAAGGGTTGGGGGTCTTACAGTAAAGTCTTTGAGATGGTCAGTAACTTTGGAATTCTGCCTCTGAAATGTGGATGATGGTGGATTTTGATTGGGTCTCAAGCAAAAGACATTCCTGATCTCTTCTAGACCTTGAGCAGTGTCTTCATAAACATTACCTTGTTTATTGATTGATTTATCAACATTCTCTGGGTGTCTACTTTATGCTAAGATTTAAACTAGTTGCTGAGAATACAGCAATGAATAAGATGAAACCAGTCTCTCTCTGTCGGGCCTCCCTGAGCCAGAGGC
>NW_007726728.1:497276-500343 GCF_000696425.1 Galeopterus variegatus
GCAAAGTTATGCCCAACATCTCTCCTTGAGAAGCTCTGTGGAGACTGCAATATCTAGAAATAGGTGCACTGCAGCATCACAGAGGCCATAAGAGGGGTATAACAGAGGGCAGTGGGAATAAAGGTAGAACTGGTGTATTGTAACTCAGGGCGGTGCTTCCCCTGAGAAAGGAAGATTTTGCTAGGCTCCAGTAAGGAACGCAAGGGCATTCCATGCTGAATAAAGGTTCTAAGGAAAGACATAGTAACCTGGAAC
Organism: Galeopterus variegatus; assembly: GCF_000696425.1. Taxonomy (NCBI): domain Eukaryota; kingdom Metazoa; phylum Chordata; class Mammalia; order Dermoptera; family Cynocephalidae; genus Galeopterus; species Galeopterus variegatus. Next base: position 497,532 of record NW_007726728.1, read on the forward strand.
AGCTTAGTGTGCTTGGAAAACAAATATTAATTTAGCTTGGCTGGAATATACAAGGGTACTTCAAAAAGTTCATGGGCAAATGGAATTAAAAGATAATACAAATCTCCATGAACATTTTGAAGACCCCTCATGTGGTGTGAAAGAGGAGTCTGAAGCCTCTTTAAAAATGAGGCAGGATACATGGAATAAGGGTCAGGTATTTATCCTTTAGGTGGGAGAACCATTGAAGGTTTGAGGAAGAGAAGCAGTATGGCCAGATTGAAAATTTTTGCAAGACACTTACTATTTTATTTTTGCCTTGAGAAATTGCAGAGCCTCAGAATTGACTCTTTTTATTGTATTTGGTTACTAAAAAGAAGAGGAAGAAGAAGAAGAAGAAAAAGAAAAAAAATCACTGCCTACTGGATCATGAGGCTGGGCACCACAAGCAGAAGGAAACTGACAAAGATGAAGTTTGCAAACAAGTTCCTGTTGTGGGGACTAATATTTTAAAATCTGGTGTTTGTGCTATTTTTCTCATTATATATACCTGCTGTGTTGCCAAGGAACTGTTTAGCAACATAATGCCAGACTTTCAATTCAGATATTTGCTCTTCACTTCCCTTATAATTAGTGGTAAAGAACAGAGCCCTTTGTGTATAGAGTTATAGTCAGAAGTTATTTAATTCAGTTCAAGCAAATGTTTATGGGTAGTTATATGCATGCATACTATGTAAAAACACTGTGTTAAGTGTAAGTGATATAGGGACAAGTAAAACCAATTACCAAATGGTGAGATAAGTCACCATCTCACAATGAGATAAAGAACAGGGGCTATGGGAGCACAGAGAAGGGGCACCTGGACTAGAGAGATTAGAGAGGTACTCATAGTAGATGATTTCAGGCTAAGGCTTTAAAAATGAGTAGGAATGGGAAAAAAACAATGAAGAATGCGGAGAGGGGAAAAGAAGAGAAAGGACATTTTCTAGGTGGAAAGAACTGGAAGAGTGAAGACACAGAGGTGAGGGACACTCTGATGTATGTGTTGATGCACATACATTTTCATATGACTTAATTGTTATTTTCTTTTGCTTTATAAAATCTTACTTTTGTGGTACTGGTTACTATGGCACCAAGTACGAATAATTAAATTCTGACTTGTTTCATGGAGGTGTTGCTTTAATGAAAAGGGCACTGCCCTCGAATGACATTCATTCGTTCATTCATTTATTTATTCTCTAAACAATTGTTGATCACTGTTGCATGCTAGAAACTGTTCATGCTAAGGAGAATATCCTCTTTATCTATTTGTATAAATTTGGGGAAAGCTCCTGATATTTCTGAGCCTTAGTTTCACATCTGGAAAATGGAACATTAATACCGTGTTTACAAGATAGTTTTGAGAATTAAGTTAGCTTATGTGTAAATGTTTTTGCAAATTCTAAAGTGCTATCATAACTTACTAAATAATTTTCTATATTAATAATGTCACACGTGAGAAGGTTATCTTGATGGATTAAAATGAAATTTGTTAGGACTAAAATGAAATTTTTTATTAGCAAGCAAATAAACTCATAGGGGTCAAAGAGGAATGCTAGTCATTCTCTAGGTATAGCCTGATACTTTGAATATAGAAAATTAAAACAAAAAAATTTCCTGAGCAGTATCTTTTGCTCTTTAACACTGTCTCTTGGAACCCAGTTCTTTTCCCCACAACTATAAAATGAGGATAATAATACCTGTCTCACAAGGTGGGGAGTAAATAAGAGAATGTATATGAAAGAAATAATTTATCTCAGTTTGGCACTCAATATACTTTCAATAAACATTTTGTCTTCTGAATGAGCAAAAAATCAGAGATTTACTTTTATTTATTTATTTTTTATTGTAACACAGTTGATTGTTCATATCTGTGGGATACAGAGTTGAATATAAATACCTGTGTGCAATATGTGATGCTCAAATCAGGATAATTAGTATATTCATCATTCTATAATGTAACCATTTGTCATGGCCCTTTACCAATGCCTCCCTTACCCCTCTTCCCATCCTTGTTTCCCACCTCTGGTAACCTCAGTTCTGTTCTCTCCTTTTGAAGGTTCAACAAATTGTTGTGATTGTTGTAGCTTTTTTTCTTTTTCACTAATTTATTTGTTTATTTTTTAGCTCCCACTTATGAATGAGGACATGTGATATTTCTCTTTCTGTGCTTGACTTATTTCACTTAACATGATTTTAACTTTGTTCATCCATGTTGCTATGAATGGCAGTATTTCATTCTTTTTTATGGCAGAGTAGTATTCCATTGTACATGTATGCCACATTTTCCTTATTCAGTTGTCTGTCCATGGACACTTAGGTTGCTTACAATTCTTGGCTATTGTAAATACAGCTGCGATAAATATGGAGGTGCAGGTATCCCTCTGACATGATGATTTCCATTCCATTGGGTACATACCCAGCAGTGGAATTGCTGGATTGTATGGCAGTTCTATCTGTAGTTGTCTGAGGAACCTCCATACTGTTTTCCATCTTGGCTGGACCAATTTCACAGTCCCACCAGCAGTGTAGGAATATTCCCCTTTCTCTACATGCTCACCACCATTTGTTATTCTCTTTTTCATAACAGCCATTCTAGCTAGGGTGAGATGATATCTCAGTGTGGTTTTTATTTGCATTTCCCTGATACTGAGTGATGTTGAACATTTTTCATGTGTCTGTTGGCCATTTGTATGTCTTCCTTTGAGAGATACCTATTCATCTCATTTGCCCATTTTTATTTTTTTTATTATTTTTATTTTGTCAATATACAATGTAGTTGATTATTATGTCC
>NW_007726728.1:501594-503809 GCF_000696425.1 Galeopterus variegatus
CACTTATTGGAGGGAGCTAAAGGTGAATGAATCAATTCACTCACATTCATTTGCCCATTTTTAAATTGGGTTATTTGTTTTTTTTAACTGTTAAGTAGTTTGAGTTCCTTGTATATCCTGAATACTAATCCTTTGTTCAGGTGCAAATATTTTCTCCCACTCTGTAGGTTGTCTTTTCACTCTGTTAGTTGTTTCTTTTGCTGTGCAGAAACATTTTAGTTTGATATAATCCTATTTGTTTATTTTTGTTGTTTCCTGTGCTTTGGGATTCATATTCATAAATTCTTTGCCCAGTCCTACTTCGTGAAGTATTTCTCTTATGTTTTCATTAGTAATGTTTTCGTTTCATTTCTTCCATTTAAGTCTTTAATCTATTTTGAGTTGATTTTGGTATATGGCAAGAAGTGTGGGTCTCCTTTCATTATTCTACATATGGACATCCAGTTTTATCAGCACTTTTTATTGAAGAGGCAGTCTTTTCCCCAGTGTTTATTCTTGGTACCTTGGTCAAAGATCAGTTGGCTATAAGTTTGTGGGTTGATTTCTGGGTTCTCTATTTTGTTCCATTGGTACAAGTGTCTGTTTTTATGCCACTATCATACTGTTTGGGTTAATATGGCTTTGTAGTATAATTTGAAGTCAGGTATTGTTATGCCTCTGGCTTTATAATTTTTTGTTCAGGATTGCTTTGGCTATTTGAGATCTTTCGTTGTTCCATATGAATGTTAGGATTGTTTTATCTATCTGTGAAAACACTAACTAGGCTAACTAAAAAAGAAGAGAGAAAACCCAAATAAAAAATAGAAATGAAAAAGGAGACATTACAGCCAATTACACAGAAATACAAAGAATCATCAGAGACTAGTATACATAACTATACAAAAATAAATTTGAAAACCTGGAGGAAATGGGTGAATTTGTGGACACATACAACCTACCAAGACTGAACCAAGAAAAAAGAAAACCTGAACAGACCAATAACAAGCAATGAGATTGAAGCAGTAATCAGCAGTCTCCCACCAAAGGAAAGCCCAGGATCAGATGGCTTTACTGCTGAATTCTGCCAAACCTTTAAAGAGCAATTGATACCAATTCTCTTCAAACTATTCCAAAAAATTGAAACAGACACCATTCTCCCAAACTAATTCTATGAGGCCAGCATCACTCTCATACCAAAACTAGACAAAGATACAACAACAAAAAGAAAATTACAGGCCAATATCTTTGATGAACATAGATGTGAAAATCCTCAACGAAATATTAGCAAATAGAATATAGAAACATATTGAAAAAAGTATATGTGATAATCAAGTGGGATTCGTCTCAGGGATGCAAGGATTGTTCAATATATGCAAGTCAATAAATGTGATACATTACATCAACAAAATTGAAGACAAAAACTATGATTTTCTCAATAGATGCAGAAAAAAGCATTTGACAAAATTCAATATCTCTGCATGATAAAGACTCTCAGAAAATTAGGTATAGAAGGAAATTATCTCAACACAATAAAAGCCATATACAACAAACCCACTGCCAATATCATCCTGAATGATGGATGGGGAAAAAAAAATCTTTCAGCTTTTCACTTAAGAATGAGAACAAGACGATGTTGACTCTCACCACTTATATTTGACATAGTATTGGAAGTACTAGCCAGAGCAATCAGGAAAGAGAAAGAAAAAAAGGGCATCCAAACTTGAAAAGACATAGTCAAATTGTCCCTGTTTGCAGATGATATGATTGCATATATAGAATAGCCTATCATTGTATATGATATTGTCTTGTTAGAATTGTCCTTAGTCTTCCTACTAAGGATGTAAGCAGTTTATTCACAATGCTTATGACTTTGGAGTGTTCTGAGGTTGTCTGTGAACTTACTTTACTAATGAGTTATGTACCTTCAAGTGTTTTCTTGCTGTTCCTTAGCATTGTCTTCTTTCAGATTGAAGACCTCCCTTTATCCTTTCTTGTATGGCAAGTCTAGTATTGATTAATTCCCTCAGCTTTTTTTTTTCTGGGAAAGACTTTATTTCTTCTTCATATTTGAAGGTTAGTTTTGCTGGGTACAGAAATCTTGGCTGACAGTCTTTTTCCTTCAGCACTGTGATATATTTGATATGATATATTAATGATCCCATTCTCTTCTGGCCTATAGGGCTTCTACTGAGAAATCCACTCAGAGAAGTATCGGGGCTCTGTTGAATGTTGTTCC
>NW_007726728.1:504124-509653 GCF_000696425.1 Galeopterus variegatus
AGTATTGATTAATTCCCTCAGCTTTTTTTTTTCTGGGAAAGACTTTATTTCTTCTTCATATTTGAAGGTTAGTTTTGCTGGGTACAGAAATCTTGGCTGACAGTCTTTTTCCTTCAGCACTGTGATATATTTGATATGATATATTAATGATCCCATTCTCTTCTGGCCTATAGGGCTTCTACTGAGAAATCCACTCAGAGAAGTATCGGGGCTCTGTTGAATGTTGTTCCTTTTTTCTTGCTGCTTTCAGTATTCTTTGTCTTTTGTTTGGTAATTTGATTATGATTTGCCTTGGAGTGTTACTCCTTGTATTGAATTTGTTTGGCTGCCTGAGCTTCCTGTACCTGGATGCTGTCATCTTTCTCCATACTTGGAAATTTTTCAGTCATTATTTCCTTGAATATGCTTTTTGCATCTCTTCTTTTTTCCTCTCCTTTCGGTATGGCAATTATGCTGAGCTTATTTTGCTTGAGGGAGTACCATATTTGCTGTACTTCTGTTTCATATTTTCTTATTCTTTTTTCTTTTTCCTCCTCTGATTTTATAATTTCATGTGTTCAACATGCCTGATGTCATTATAAGATGAGGAGGTTAGGGAACAAGCAATAGAAATAGAGGGACAGCCATGTGATGACTCAGAGAGAAGGTAGCTATCTGCAAGCCAAGCAGAGGCCTCAGAAGAGACCAAACCTGCTGACACATTGATCTTGGGTTTTTTGCCTCAAGATATGTTAGAAACTAACTTCCTCTTTTTAAGCCATCCATGCTGTAGTATTTTGTTATGGCAGCCCTAACAAACTCTTACACAAACTCATAGATTTCCTTTCTGATGACTAAATGAGGTAATATATAAAGTGTTTTGCAAAGTATGAAGTTCACAATTTATGTTAAATGTTACCTTTTAATATTATTTATTAGTGTTATTATTATTAAAGAGAAATCCCTAGGCACAAAGATGTTAAATAACTAGATTTTAGAGCTCACTTAGTTCATTCTTCTGTTTTGCAGGACTACGATTCTCCTTTTTCCACTGTTTAGTTTAATTGAGAAAACATGTAGTGAGCCCTTTTTATAAAGCAGGTACTGAGCTAGGGGATGGAGATAACAGAGATGAATAAGATGAGGCCCTTGGATCTGATGAGATGCTTTGGCTATTGGGGGGAAGATTCACATATGCAAATATTTCATATACCATGGTAAATTCTAAGAGATGTACTCTGGGTGCTATAAAAGCCCAGGGGAGAGGTTTGGGATCAGCTACCTGGAAGAAAGGTCTAAAGTGAAATCTTGAAGGATAAGTTAGAATTCTCAGGTGAAGAAGTGGGGGGGGGCTGTTATCCCTACCAGAGATAACCAAATATAAAACAATTTAACATGACTAGTGGTTTACAGAAACAGGAGTGTGAAGTACACCTCAGTTTGATTTTGAGCAACTTCTGCAAAAGACAAGGCCAAGAAACAGTAAGAAATGTGTGTGTGTGTGTGTGTGTGTGTGTATTTTTTCTTAAATGAAACAACATTTGGAAGTGGGACATCCCCCTACTAGTTAGTAGGTACCATGTTAATTTTTGTTTCCATTTGGGTGCTAGATATGATGGTAGAACAGCTGTACCAGATGGGCAGGAGACTCTATACTGTGATTAAATCCAATGAAACTTCATTATTAAAAGAATCTGTTAAAATGAGTGGTGTGCCAGATTGAAGATGTTTAGAAAATCTTTTAAAAGATATTTTTGGTAATGGAATCATTTCCTGATTTCACTTTATTAATGAGGTTGTTTTGCTTTTAATTTTGAAAACAGGAAAAATGGAAGTAAGCGTCAGAAAATAGTGATTCACAAAAATATAAGATTTGATTTGATTTTCCCTATTTGATCATATCTTCTAAGTATAGTAAGTAAAACTAACGTTAGGACTCTCATTTTACTCTTTTATTGTACAGATAAAGAAACCAAAGGACAAAAGAATGTAGTCATTTACCCACATACTAGCTTCTGCTGTATGGGGCATTTACTATGGCACCACAAATCAGTAATTAGGACATACAAGGAAGGAATGAAGGCAATACACAGAACAATTAGTTTACACACATGTGGCATTCTGAACGAGACCAGCAGTTCTACCCCCTTCACAATCCTTTTACCAGAAAAACTCTATTATGTTTCAGAGCACTGTTGCTACTGCATTAGCTTCCTTACAGTAATCTCAGCTCTTCCTCATGACAGGTGGTCAGACAGTGCTGAAAGGCCTGAATGTGCTTCTCTTTTGCTTGCCTTATTTTACTCAAAGCTTAATGTTAAAAACATTTACTCCCTGTTTTCCCTCTTTTAGAATGCAGTTTCCTTTTTCTTATACCTATCACAAAGTAAAAGTCAGGGTAGTAAGGAATAGAGTGGGAACTAGTAAGGAGTAAAGACTAGAACTCAGGTTTTCTGCCAGTCAGTGCATCACTCTCCTCAGGGTAGTGACCTTCCCAGCACCCACGAGAATGTCAAGCGAGACAGTATTGGGGAAATTTACTGAGGAGAATAGATTAGGGCTGACTTGGGGTGTGTGGCATGGAATCATGGATTAGAGGTCTAGACTGGAGAGAGTGCTGGCCAGGGCATAGACAAAGGCATGTGGAGCTCTGTGGTTGGGCTTTGTTACAAAATGAGCTATACCAGTTAATCACTTTCTCTTTTTGCTGTTGTCAGCCAGTAGCCCTTGGTAGGAGGTCTTAATCATATGCAAACTAGGTGGATGCCTGGCACCTAGGAAGCCAAGGACTCAATTAACCCATTCAGGGTTGGAAAATTCTAGCTCCTAGAGTTGTTGAGTGAGGATTTGAAAGTAATAACAGTAGCTTTAGATTATCGGGGGTCCATTGTGATCAAAGCACAGTGCCATGAACTTTATATATATTGTCACATATAATTTTAATGTAGAGTCTGTAAGTTTTATTTTCATTTTACTGAAAAGGAAACTACATTTTAATATGTTTGATTTGTCTTTTTTTTGTATGATGCAAATGCCAAACTTCAGACAAGTAGAATCGTTTTCTTGGTGGTTTCTCCAAGCCTATTTCTTCTGTACCTTGGTATAGTAAAATTATTACATCATGAACTTGGACACCCCTTAGTAGTTTTACTCTAGTAAGAAAAATGAAGCCAATTTCTTTATTATGCTAAGGACTGAACTTATTTATGAAGATTTAGCTGAATGTTTTACAAGGCTAGGAACTTAAAAGGCATTTGTTAATTAAAACAAATTTAATTGAATGATTAAAATGATACTTAAATATCACTATACATTAAATAATACTGCCTACACTGGGTACATAGAAGTTAGTAGAAAATTAAGGAAAATAAAATATCACAATTAAAGTTGTTCAGTTAAAGTGTGCATTTACTTTTCATTTGTTTCCTTAAATGAGAGAGAAGTTTCTGACTCCTTCGTCTGTTTACTTTCAAATATACTTTTTTCTATGACCTAATTTCTCTTTATTGCTATATAGTATTTATCCTTTTCTTAATCTTGGGTCAGGCATTTAACAAACATTTATTAAGCACCTACTATGTGCTAGGGCTTGTGATGGGTTCTGGGATTTAGAGATGAATAAGAAGTTATTCTGGTTATTTAGAAGGACTGGTCTAAGTGGAGTGATCAACACATCCACAATAACTGTAACAAAATGCCAAGTGCTGCAAATGTTGAATGAACAGATTATAGGAGACATAAGGATAGAAGTTATTACATTTGCCTGGAGAGATCAAGAGAGGTACCTCACAGAGGAGTTAGCATTTGAGTTGGGCCTTGAAGAACAAATAAGATTTTGCATGTTGGAAAAGTAAGAATAGGACAATTCAGACTGAGGGAGTAATTTGCAAGTTATGGAAGAATGAAAAGATAAGATATATTTAAAGATTGGCTAATTGTAACACAGGTAAAGTTTATGCGGAGAGTAAAGGGAGATTAATCTGGGAAGGCAAATCAACACCAAATTGAGAAGGATTTTTAATTGCATACAAGTAGTCTAGGCATTATTCAAAAACTTTTTTTCTTGTAATATTTAATCTAATTTTTCTTGTGATATTTGGTTTGTTTTTAATTTCTGTTAACTTTTGTTCCCCTCTGGGCTCGTAACTCATAACACAGTCAAACAAAGTTCAAAATCAAAATCCTGCAAAATCTTTCCTCAATTTTTTTTTAACTACACTTGCTACCACCCCCCAATCTATGAATACTTTATTCTTAGTGCTAGTTTACTTGCTGTCTCCTCAACATTTGTGTGCTCCTTTTATCATGCCTCTGCTCATACTGCTCTGCACACCTGAAATTATTTTTTATCCTTTCTCCCCATTCTCCATTTCTCCAGATCCCCTCTGCTGTATAGTATAGGCCTCCCCAACCTCATTGTAACTGTTGAGGGTGGGAAATCCTATTACGGTAATTAAAAGGGGGGCCTTGAAGAAGTGATTAGATTCTAGGACCATGCTGCAGGGAATGGATTAAAAATGGTGGTCAGGGGGTGTGGTTCTGAGGGCTTTAAAAGAAGAGCATATGAAAGGTTAGTCTCTCTTTGCTCCTCCATTTTCTGCCATGTGAGACTGCTGGGTCACTGCCACCATGACTGACCCTCACCAGATGTGTTCCCTGGACTTTGGGCTTCCTAGCCTCCAAAACTGTAAGCAATGAATTTCATTTTCTTACAAATTACCCACTTCTGTGTATGGTGTTATAAGCAACAGAAATGAACCCTCTCATCCTTCTCAGCCAAGGTCAGGTAACTACCCTTCTGCCAAGCCTTCCTTTGCCAGTCACAGCTTTCACATATTTTTCTGTTGGGCTCCACTGGAGGCTATGCCAAAGAAAGACAAGGCCAGAAAAATCAGAACTGTTTGCAAAGGTTGTGTATAAATATGGGTCTCCTAGGACTATGCCAAAGGGGATTTGTTATGCACATTTTCTCATGAGGAATCCAGGAGGAAGAATTCAAAAGGCAAAGCAGAAGGTTCAAAGGCTAAGGGAATCAAAGGTGCACATTGCTAGACTGGAGAGTAAATCCAAAACGGAAGGACATTGAGCAAACGTAGAAAAGGCTTTCAGGTAGGAGACTGAGGTGTGTGTGGAAGGCTGGCTCAGAAAGAATGGAAACAAAACCTGATGTATTCTGAGTTTCTTTAGATTCTGATGTAATAATGTGCTACTACAATTTATTTTTGAAATTAAATATGTAATAGAAAAATCAGAAATACAGATAAACAAAAAGAAGCAAATACACATGTTCCTTAATCCATCCACTTACAAATAATTTCTAATTGTTTAATGTATGTTTTAATAAATATTCTTCCAGATATAGATATGAATAATGGTTTACAAAACTGAGATCATACATATTTTTAGTAGTTCTTTTTGGCTTAATTTATTGTCATGAACAGCTTTCTATGTCAACAAATATACTTCTATAGGTAATGGCCACAATAATCAACCACACTGTATATTGACAAAATAAAATAAAATTAAAAATAAAATAAAATAAAATAAAAT
>NW_007726728.1:510526-516180 GCF_000696425.1 Galeopterus variegatus
GATTTGCATTTTTACAAATTTGTTAGGTGAAAAACAGTATTCTTATGCTTTTAAAAGTTTTGTATTTCTTTAATTATTAGTGAGCTTATTTTTGTACCTAATTTTGCACTTTCCTGGTGAATTGCCCATTCTTCATTTTCACTCATTTTGGTGCTAATGGTAATTACCAGTTTGACTTCATTTTTTTCTTCCTGAGAAAATGCTAACATCTTTCAATCTTTCAGTGATTGATGAAAGCTAATGTTACTGATTTTTGAGTACAAAAAATAAAAATTAAAAGAAATGCAAAAATTTTAGACTATTTCATAACCCAAACACACACACACACACACACACACACACACACACACACACACACACACACACACCTACCTTTCAGTTCTCTGCTGATAAAGTGTGTCCATTATCTCAAACAACACAGAATTCCTAGAAATATGAAGTATAGACACACAGGAGTCTTGAAAACTTTCTCGTTAAAGACATGGTCACAACTAATCGCTCTTTCCATTTGCTTAAGTACTCATTCTTTTTCTTTGTTATTTGCTGTAGGTATTCTGTTTATAAATTGTGTTATAGCTTTAGGAACTCAGACACTAGAAATATTCTTTCACATTTCCCTGATGATTAGTGATATTGTACATTTTTTTCATATACCTGTTGGCCATTTCTATGTCTTCTTTTGAAAAATGTCTATTTAGCTGCATTGCCCACTGTTTAATTGGGCTATTTGATTTTTTACTGTGAAGTTATTTGAGTTTTTGACATATTCTGGATATTAATTCCTTGTTGGATGTATAGTTTGCAAATATTTCCTCCCGTTCCATAGGTTCTTTTTCCACTCCATTGATTATTTCCTTTGCTGTGCAGTACCTTTTTAGTTTAATATAATTCCATTTGTTTATTTTTTTGCTTTTGGTTCTTGTGTTTTTGGGTCTTATTCATAAAGTCTTTGCCCAGTCCTACTTATACTGAAGTGTTTACCCTATGTTCTCTTTTAGTAACTTTATGGTTTCGAGTCTTATACTTAAGTGTTTACTCCATTGTGACTTGACTTTGGTATATGGTGAGAGGTACAGGTCTAGTTTCACTCTTCTGTATATAGATGTCCAATTTTTCCAGCATCATTTATTGAAAAGGCACTCTTTTCCCCAGTGTATGTTCTTTTTGCCTTTGTCAAAGATCAGTTGGCTGTAAGTCTATGGGTAGATTTCTGGGTTCTTTATTCTGTTCCATTGGTCCAAGTATCTCTTTTTATGCCAGTACCTTGTTGTTTTGGTTACAATAGCTTTGTAGTATAATTTGAAGTCAGATTGTGTTATGCCTCTGGCTTTATTTATTTATTCATTTTTGCTCAGGATTGCTTTGCCTAATTGGGAACTTTTGTTGTTCCACATGAATGTTAGGATTGTTTTTCTATTCCTGTGAAGAATGTCATTGGTATTTTGTGGGGATTACATTGAATCTGTAGATTGCTTTGGGTAGTAGGGACATTTCACAATGCTAATTTAAGTCATCCAATCCAAGAGCATGGAATGTCTTTCCACCTTTTTGTGTCCCCTTTAACTTTTTTCAGAAGTGTTTTGTAGTTCTTTTCATAGACATCTTTCACCTCCTTGGTTAAATTTATTCCTAGATATTTCATTTTTTTGGTGATGGTTGTAAATGGGCTTGCTTTCTTGATTTCTTTTTCTGAGAGTCTGTTAATGGAGTATAAAAATGCTACCAATGAAAGAGGGTCAAGATGGCAGCATAGACGGTCCTCAGCATCACTCTCTCCCAGAAATCAACCAATTTACAACTATAAAAATGTAACATCAGCCAAGCTGGGGCTGCTGGAGCTCAGAGAAAGAGGAGGAGAGACCTATGGAGTTCATGAAGGCAGGAGGAACCACGATGAGAGAAAGAAAAAACTGTTCTGAGCCTTTTGGGGTGCGGCTGCTTTAAGGCTCCAGCTGCTGAGTGCATGGAGCAGGAGCCGGCAAAAGCTGCAGCTGTGCCCTTCAGATGGAGTTACGTGGAGGCAGCAGGTGAGAAGAGAGCCTTCGTGGCCCCCAGGACAACAAGACCACTAATAGGATTCCATGCAGGAGTGAGGAGCCAGAATAGCTGTAAAAGAGGAGCCATTCAGAGGCTGATGAGTCATCACAAGGGACCAGCACAGGACCCATCCCATGAGAAGTGTTTGGAGCATGGCGGTGGGGAGACAGGCCCACCTAGAGAACACTGGGACACAGCAAGGACAGCTGAACTGGCCCCCAATCACCACAGGACCACTCAGAGGAGACTGGTTGGGAATGCAGAGTTGCATGGGGTGCAGTTTGATTGAAAAACTCAGGCCCAGATCAGAGTTTCTACACAACCCAGGTGCATCAGGTCTCTGGAGAGCTGGAAGTATCTATAAGGTCAACCATTAAACCCTGAACTGCACAAAAAGGCTTCTCTAGGGAAACAGCATCAGAAGAGTAACTTAGCTCAACCACAGAGCTTAAGTACTGGTTCCCACAGGAAGTTCCTCCATTTAAGAAGGAAGCAAAAGAAAAAAAATTAGTTCTTGCATAGGCATACCACCAGCACCTTGGGGCCCACCAGGAGACATGAGGAATGGAGTTGGGGACTGGACCTCACTCCCACATCCAGGCATAGTGCCAGCACCTTGGGGCCCACCTGGGGACCCAAGGAATGGAGAAGTGGACTGGACCCCTATCCCACAACCAGGCACAGCCCGCAAGCACCTTGAGACCTGCCTGCAGACACGAGGCAAGGAGAAGGGGACCAGACCTCCCTCCCACAACCAGGCACACTGTGCCAGCACCTTAGGGCCTTCCCAGATCAGAGTTTCTACACAACCCAGATCCACTGGGTCTCTGGAGAGCTGGAAGTACCTATAAGGTGAACCATTAAACCCTGAGCTGCACAAAAAGCCTTCCCTAGGGAAACGGCAGCAAAGCAGGAATTTAGCTCAACCACACAGCTCAAGTATTGGTTCCCACAGGAAGTTCCCTCATTTTAGAAGTAAGCAAAGGATGAAAAATTAGTTCTGGCCCAGGCATACCACCAGCGCCTTGGGGCCCACCAGGGGACATGATGTATGGAGCTGGGGACTGGACACCACTCTCACATCCAGGCATACCACTAGCGCCTCGAGGCCCACCCAGGGGCTTGGGGCATGCAGCCAGAGACTGGACACCTCCCCCAACCAGGCATACCACACCAGCACCTTGGGGCCTGCCAGGGGACTTGAGGCAAGGAGAAAGGTACCAGATCCCCCTTGTACAACCAGGCACACTGTGCCAGTGCCTAGGGGCCAGCCCAGTGACGCAGGGCATGAATTTGGGGACCAGAACCCCCACCAAAACCAGGCATACTGTGCCTGTGCCTCGGGGCCCACCCAGGGACCTGAGTCATGGAGAAGTGGACTGGACCCCCCTCCCACAAGCAGGCATACTGCACCAGCATCTCGGGGCCCACCAGGGGACCCGAGGCATGGAGAAGCGGATAGTACCCACCTCCCACAACCAGGTACTCTGCACCAGCACCTCGGGGCACGCCCAGGGACCCAAGGTATGGATCTGGGGACCGGACTCCCCCACAACCAGGCACACCATGCCAGTGCCTTGGGGCCTGTCCAGGGACCTGAGGCATGGAGAAGGGGACCGGACCCCCCTCCCACAACCAGGCACACTGTGCCAGCACCTTGGTGCTCACCCGGGGACCCAAGGTTTGAAGCCGGGGACTGGACCCCCCTCCTAGAATCAGGCACACTGCACCAGTGCCTTGGGACCCATGCAGGGTCCTGAGGTATGGAGCCAGGGACCAGATACTCCCTACAACCAGGCATACCACCAGCACCAAGGAGCATGCCAAAAACATCACCTCCATGTGTGTGGCCCACCACAGCCACCACAATAACCATGGCTGCCATGAAAGTGGCTAGATGCCACACCCACCATGCAGATGGTCCACCAGCCACTGGAGTGCATTGACACAAGGAGAGTCACTAGCGGAGACAAAGAAAAGTGGAGGATGTCCCTCTCTACAAAGCCCATCTTAGAGTGACAGAAGAAGCATCTGCTATATGATAATATTGGGGGAACTGACCGCACCTCTCAGCATTGGACAGATCATCTAGGCAACAAATCAACAGAGTAACTTCTTTTTTCAGAAGGAGAGAAGAAATATAGTGTAATTAGAGTGGGGAGAAAGAGGGGGATGGGGAGAGAATGGACAAGGGGAATAAAGAATAATTATGATTTGTAACAATATATATGCTAGTAATATTGATTTGATCAACAAATCTCAATGTTGAACCCCCAAAATATGTATAACCAATTTTGATTCAATAAAAATTTTTTAAAAAATGCTACTGATTTTTGGGTGATGACTTTGTACTCTGCAACATTACTGAAGTTATTAATCAGTCTAAGAGTTTTTTGGCAGAGTCTTTAGGTTTTTCTATGTACAGGATCATGTCACCTGCAAACAGGGACAGTTTGACTTCATCCTTTCCATTCTGGATGCCCTTTATTTCTTTCTCTTGCCCAATTGCTCTGGGTAGTACTTCCAATGCTGTGTTAAGTGGGAGTGGTAAGAATGGGCATCCTTGTTTGTTCCCATTCTTAAGGGAACATTCAGGATGATATTGGCAGTGGGTTTGTTGTATATTGCCTTTATTGTGCTGAGATACTTTCCTTCTGTAACTAATTTGCTGAGGGCCTTTATCATGAAGGGATGTTGAATTTTGTCAAATGTTTTCTATACATCTATTGAGAAAATCATATGACTTTTTGTCCTTGATTTTGTTGATGTGGTGTATAACATTTATTGTCTTGCATATGTTGAAGCATCCTTGCATCCCTGGTCATGATGCATAACTTGATCATGATGTATAATTTTTTTTGATGTGTTGCTGTATTCTGATTGCTAATATTTTGTTGAGGATTTTTGTGACTATGTTCATCAGAAATATTGGCCTGTAATTTTCTTTTTTTGTTGTATCTTTGTTTGGTTTTGGTATGAGGGTGATGCTGGCCTCATATAATGAGTTTGGGAGAACGGCCTCTATATCAATTTTTTGGAATAATTTGAAGTGAATTGGTATTAATTCCTCCTTAAAGGTTTGATAGAATTCAACAGTAAAGCCATTTGGTCCTGGGATTTTCTTTGTTCGGAGGCTGCTGCTTATTGCCTCATTCTTGTTGCTTCTTATTGGTCTATTCAGGTTTTCTGTGTCTCTTGCTTCAGTCTTGGTAAAAAATATGTGTCCAGAAGTTTATTTGTTTCCTCCAGGTTTTCAAATTTGTTTCTGTATAGTGGTTTATAATAGTCTCTAATAATTCTTTATGTTTCTGTGGTATTGGTTGTAATGTCCCCTTTTTCATTTCTGGTTTTTGTTATTTGGGTCTTCTCTCTTCATTTTGCTGTTATTGTTGTTAACCTAGTTAATTGTTCATCTATTTTATTTATCTTCTCAAAAAGCCAACTTTTGTTTCATTGATCTTTTATGTAGGTTTTTTTTTTGTCCCTATTTTATTTAGTTGTGCTCTGATCATATTTATTTTTTTCCATCTACTACTTTTAGGATTGTATTGATTTTGTTTTTCTAGTTCTTTGAGGTGTAGTGGTAGTTCGTTTATTTAAAGTCTTTCTATTCTTTT
>NW_007726728.1:517096-519094 GCF_000696425.1 Galeopterus variegatus
GTTCCATGTGTTGATGAGAAGAATGCATACTCTATAGTTGTTGGATGAAATGTTGTGTAGATATCTGCCAAATCCAATTGGTCTAAGGTATAGTTTAAATCCTGTATTTCTCTGTTGATTTGTTGCCTAGATGATCTGTTCAATGCTGAGAGAGGAGTGTTCAGGTCCCCCACTATTATTGTATTGGGATCTAGCTCTCTCTTTAGATCTAATAGTGTTTGCTTTATATATTTGGATGCTCCAGTGTAGGGTGCATACATATTTATGATTGTTGTATCTCTTGCTGTATAGATCCCTTTATCATTATATAGTGGCCTTCTTTATCTTTTAAAATTTTCTTTGATTTAAAGTCTATTTTATCTGATATAAGAAGAGCTACTCCTGTTTGTTTTGGGTTTCTATTTGCATGGTATACCTTTTTCCATTCTTTCACTGTAAGTGTTTTTACAGGTGTGGTAAGTTTCTTGAAGACAGCATATAGTTGGGTCTAGTTTTTTAATCCAACCTGTCAGTTGTGTCTTTTGAATCAAAACCACATTGAGATATCATCTCACTCCAGTTATACTGGCCAGTTTTAAAAAGACTGAAAATAACAAATGCTGGTGAGGATGTGGAGAAAGGGGAACCCTCCTTCACTGTTGGTGGGACTGTAAATTAGTACAGCCATTAAGGAAAACAACGTGGAGGTTTTTGNGAACTACCATATGATCCAGCAATCCCACTTCTGGGTATATATCCAAAGGAATGGAAATCATTATGTTGAAGGGATACCTGCACTCCCATGTTCATTGCAGCTGTATTTATGATAGCTAAAATATGGAACCAACCTAAATGTCCATAAGCAGATGATTGGAGAAGGAAATTATGGTATATATACACAATGGAATACTACTCAGCCATAAAAAGGTTGAAATTCTGCCATTTACAGCAACATGGATGAGCTTGGATAATATTATGTAAAATGAAATTATCCAGACACAGAAACAGAAATACCACATGTCCTCACTCCTAAGTGGGTGCTAAGAAAGAAGAAAGGAAGGAAGGAAGAAAGGAAGAAAAGAAATAAAAGAAAGACAGAAAAAAAAGATCATGACAATACATTGATCTTTCAGAAGGAGGAGCCAAATCTATGGTTATTAGAGGTGGAACATGGGAGGAAGAGGGGAGTAGAGAGATTGGGTAAGGGGCATAAAGAATAATTATGATTGTAGTAATGAACATGCTAATAACATTTGATCAACACATTGTACACAGGTGACAGTAGTCAATGTCGTACTCCCAAAATATGTATAATCATGTTGCAATAAAAAAAGAAATATTCTTAAAAGTAGAACTATGATATAATGAAAGCTAAGTAAGTATTTTACAGATTGTAATTAATGAAACTAACAGGTTTAAAAAATTGGTCACTAAAATTTATTCTTCTAAAATATTATTTCATCGAAATGGATGAAAATTGGTAGAAGAATCAGCAAATGAAAATTAGCACCAAAAAACACCTTCGATGTAGGATAAAATGTTAGCACACAAATTTTGTTTAATAACTTGTTATGTAGTTTGTAAAAATTGTTCTTATTTTGCTTGCTTTTCAATTTTTTAAATATTCTCTTCTCTGTTGATATTTAAAATATTTTTTAGTAAAATCAGTCAATCTTTTACTTTAAGTTGTTTGGTTTGGTGTTATACTTAGAATTTTTAACCATATAGTTATATGAATAGTCACTATATTTCTTTGTAATACTCTTGGGGTTTCATTTTCTTGTACATTTCATTCTTTATCATATCTGTAATTTATATTAACATATAGAATGAGGTGTGCATCTAACATATATTTCCTCAAATGGTTAGCTAGATGATCTTAGCCATTATTGACTAATCTATTCTTTTCCAATTGGTTTCAAATGTCATCTTTTTTTATGAAGTTTTTTTCTACACTTGGGTTAGTTTATGGATTTTCTATTCTTTCACTGAACTGTTTGCTGCTTGATGCATATAATG
>NW_007726728.1:519830-522033 GCF_000696425.1 Galeopterus variegatus
ATTTCCTCAAATGGTTAGCTAGATGATCTTAGCCATTATTGACTAATCTATTCTTTTCCAATTGGTTTCAAATGTCATCTTTTTTTATGAAGTTTTTTTCTACACTTGGGTTAGTTTATGGATTTTCTATTCTTTCACTGAACTGTTTGCTGCTTGATGCATATAATGTATTATTTTATGTTTTGTCATTTTATAAAAATGTCAATATCCGGAAAGGCAAAGCATCAAATAGTATATTCTTAAGGTGTCCGATTCATTCCAAACAGCTTTATTTCTTATATTACTCGTCACCCCAAATCAGTACCATGTGGTAAAAACACTAGCTCTTCAGCCATTGTATGAATGGCATTGGATGATTTTTACCTGGGATCCAGGCCAGAGAATTTTGATGGTACCGAAGGTATTTTCCATTATCTTGTTGAGCTATTGACTTGTAATCCAGGCCTTGACAATTGGATATTATATCTGTATCATAATTTCTCTTGCATCCAGAAAGAGGAAGTTGGCTTATTTCCATTTCTAGTAATATTTTAAATATATATTCTTATCAGTGTTTAAATATTTCAATGTGAAAATATTTTTCTGATTCCCCATTGAAGTAAACCTTTTTCTATCAGGAGTACTGTCAGCTTCATGATGTGATCTTCTGGTTTTGGTTTCTTGAAGACTGAAATGTGCCCTTTGCACAATGTAGGTCAGAACTTGCTAGATTAGGTGGAGATTCTCAAAGGGGGAGTCCTGCTTCATAAACTCTTGCAAGATCATTCTCTGTCTAGAAAGGTCATCCTGTGCAAACTGAGTTCTCATGTCTGCTTGATCTAGGAATGGTATTCTGTATCTGGGAAGGTTGTCCTTTCTGTTCAAGTGCTACCATGTATACCCTTGACCAAGGAACAGACCTCCCCTCTCTAGGAATGTCATCCTTTTGGGTTACATGCTACTTGAAACACTTGACTGAAGGCTTATTCTCTCCCAGGGAAAGGTGTCTTCTTTAACCAAGTACGTGGCTTTGGGAGGGGCATATGTAGAACAGGCAGAAGCAAAGGCCACTAGCCCAGTTGGCCATATCAGTTGAATTGGTGACATTATAGCCTGGAGGGTGGAGAGGACATCNTGTATACCCTTGACCAAGGAACAGACCTCCCCTCTCTAGGAATGTCATCCTTTTGGGTTACGTGCTACTTGAAACACTTGACTGAAGGCTTATTCTCTCCCAGGGAAAGTTGTCTTCTTTAACCAAGTACGTGGCTTTGGGAGGGGCATATGTAGAACAGGCAGAAGCAAAGGCCACTGGCCCAGTTGGCCATATCAGTTGAATTGGTGACATTATAGCCTGGAGGGTGGAGAGGACATCAGTGGGGTAAGATGTTGCATCCTTTTATCTTTGGATGAATGGTTAATGTAAATCTGATTATTTTGTAAATGACTTTTCAGACCAATCAATTTATGGAAATATACTGAATTCCATATAAAGAACATCCTTACCTTGGCCATATTGTGGCATTTTGATTTCTAATCCATGCCCTTAGATAACTGCTGTGGTATGGATTCTTTTTGTGAAATGGTAATGATGCCTACCTCACCAGGATGTTATGAGGATTTAATGAGTTAATGAATGTAAAGTAGTAGAAAAATGCCTTTTAGTTAATGCTCAATAAATATTTATTAAATCTGTGGTTATACTTAGAAGTTGACAGAGTATTATAGAAATATGGCCCCCCTTCAGACACCCTAGATCCTGCTCTTTGGTGAAATCCCCAAATCGGCAGATTCTGTGCTTCAACTCATTCTCAATTCTATGCCTAGTACACAGAGTAACTGGGCTGGTATTGATGCTAAGCAGTTAAAAGCCATGCCAAAGGTCAGGTAACTAGGAATATATTCAAATGAAACTTCAAGGTGAAAACAAATAAGAAACTCTTATTATTCACTCATTAAATAAATATTTATTGAGCCCTACTGTGTGCCAATTATTGTGACAAAAGGCCCTTCATGACCTAGTCTTGGGTTCCTTTCCAGTTTCTTCTCCTGCCACTCTCTCACCCTACTCTAGCTTCATCTGCCCTTGCAGGTTTGCATTCCCCAAAGCATGCTATGTTCTTTTTATTCCTCCATGTCTTTAGTTACTTCAGAAATACCTTATGGTTTCTTCTCTTACCTACTGCTCTGCTGATATAATGCACTCTCCTTTAATGACCTAATA
>NW_007726728.1:522544-543688 GCF_000696425.1 Galeopterus variegatus
TCTTATCTCTAGCCCTTACCTATCTTCTAGGTGCCATATTCCTGTTTATAACCACCTACACATGTACACTTGTGCATTTAACATACACCTCAAACTCAACTGTTCTAAAACTGAACACATTATTTCTCTGTATTTGCTCTTTCTCCTTTGTTCTATATCTCATTCAAGGTGTCATCTTCCCAACTGTTATCCAAGGTGGAAACATGATATTTTCTTTAGATTCTTCCTTATCTCATTCCAACATCCAAATATTCACAGATTATATCTCTCATTATCTTTCAAAGACTTTCTCTACTCTCCAACCCCATCACTACTCTCTTGTTTCAGGTTTTTACCTCTTCTCAACTGGCTTATTGCATTAGGTTTCTTCCTTGGCTTCCTGTGTTTAGAGTTTTCCCTCCTGATTTCTGCCACTTGCCCCAGCTTTGCAGTCCATCCTCCAACTTGTTGATAGAATATTCTTTTAAAAATAACAATCTGATCTTGTAACTTTTCAATCTATAATTTCTTAATGATTATGTAGCTTTCAAAATTAAGTTTATATTCTGGAGCTTAATATAAAAGAGTCTTTATGACCTACAAGTTATCTGTCTCTCTAACTTTATCTCCTACCACTTTCTCTCTATCCCCTCTTTCTTCATACACATACACAGCTCGAACCATAAATAACTACATGCAGTTCCCTATCTACCAGTCATAAGACCTCAATCTACCTTGTTTTCTACATTCTGTTTCCTCCGCCTGACATATCATTCTTTCCCATACTATTTTTTTTGATCTATCAATCTCCTACTAATCTTAAAAATGTTAATTACTCTGAGAATCTTTTCTGACCATCTAAACATATGGGTGCCACCTAAGCTATTGTGCCTTCTAGCTGCATGTTGGACTATTTTCCTAGCCCAAATTGTATTATAATTGCTTACTTACCTATCTCCCTTACAGGTCAATGAGAAATCTGAGGACAGGGATTATATTTTTGTCATCTATCTCTATAATCTATCATAGTACCTGGTACATAATAATGTTTCTAAAGGAGTGAGTGAATGAATGATCGAATAAATGAATGAGCCAGGTTGATCCATGCTAGTACTTTAAAGGCTAGTCATAAGAGAGAAAAGGAATCTTGGAACAGCTAGGGACACTAATAAGTTTGTGGGGCTAAATTGTTAGATGTTCTGTATTAATCAGGACTGTTTGGTTGGAAGTAACAGAAATCAAGTCAAGTGAGTTCAAGTTTTTTAAAAAAGAGTTTATGGTAAGATATGTGAGTGTCTTATAAACACCGAGGGTAACCGTGCCTCATGAAGGATACTGAAGCTCATCAGACACGCTTTGTTCCTTAACTCAGGCTTCATTCTTCTTTGTTTCCCCTCCAGATGTAATTTCTCTGCTTCTTCTTCCTCAAGAGAGAATGCAGTGACTCCACAGTTCTATTTTCTAATCTATGCTGTATATCATGTTAGTCATTGAGTACTGAACATCATACCTCCTCAGTATCTCTAAAATTAATCACTTTTTAAGGGGCTACATACACAGAGACAAGCTGTCTCTCCTAATTTTGATTTCATAGTGAAGAAAATCTGATTAGTGTAATTCAGTCAGTCTGTTATGATCAGTGGGTCAGAGTTACACAGTGCAGACTTACTGCCACAAGTCTGCCCCTTCGGATGAGGGGGTCAGCAGACTAACTCTTGATAACTAAGAGCTAGAAGTGCATCCCAAGTATTTTCTGTCTGCTGAGTAGGGAAAGTCTAAAAGTATTTCTAGGTTGAAGCAAAGCTACTTGCGTATTTCATGGTTAGCAGACTCTATTCTGGCTAGAGTTACAGATTGGAAGAATCCAAGCTAGTAAATGAGGCACAGGGAATGGTTACAGATTCCCCAAAGGGATGGCTCAAGAAGAGTTATGAGAGTAGTAACCAGCTCAGTCAAGTGGGATGGAGTTTAAAGCAAGGCTTTATTTTTATAGGAATTCTTATTGATATCTGAAGTGAAAATTAAGAGCTTGAACATAATTAGTATGTAGTAAATTGGGCTCCTCTGGTGGCAGTGGAAGGAAGGCTGCATGTAAATGGAGGCTCATGACCCAGCATCTAATAAAAGCTTATTTAATATTTTTTGGTTAAATGAATAAAAAATGTGGTACCTACCCAGGCACTGAGCACTGAACTCAGGGCTATAAGCCTAATTCTAGATCTTACTTCCTGGTATGGATAGGGTTCTTCATGTACATGCTTGATGCTCATGGGCTTGATGACTGTGTGGGACTAAGTTGTAGGGTGCTGGTCTCCATCACTTGCTACTTGGAAGAGCTGGGGCCACAGAGGAATGAACATGGTGAAAGAAAGTTGTGTTCTCACTGAGAACTTGTATCAATCTTTTCTTTGTGGACTAAAAACACTGAATTACAGTGAGCTGCATAGAGTATGTCTACCCTATGAGCTCCTGATGGGGAGAGATTTTGTTTGTATATTTCCATTTTTTCTAGCACAGGGTCTGGCACATAGTCATTATCAACAAATGCTACTTAAATGAAAGGATAAATAATTTCTAAATATAGTATTATTAATATAATATTTGCTTTCTTTTCAGATAATGCCAAATTAAAGTGCATCTGTTATCTCATATATCTGGCACTGCCTGACTGAGTTTTAGAAAATGTATTTCCGCTACTGCTTTTACCTTTAAAAAGTCCCTCTAGGATTACATAGTAAATTCTATTACTGGTCAATGAGATCTCATGCACAGTGTCCGACACAGAGAATAAATGTTTCTCTTTCAGATTAAATAACTATGCCTTGTAATTGATGTTCACAGAAAGAACTCTGTCATATTGTATGTTCCCAACTCCTTGTCATCCTCTGTTGAACACTCATTTGGCTATCTTTCTAGACATTGATTTATCAGTACAGGTGAGGCATTTTTTAAATGATGCATTTAAATTTGATGCTTCATAGTGGATGCAAAGCCATTGGAGACTGGCTTGGTTGGTATCCACATACCTGTTTTAGTGTTTGGTTGTCCAAAGAGAGGAGATTTCTCACAGTTAGTAAACATAAATGACTAGATGCTCCTTTTTTTTGCTTTCTCCTCTTAAGCAAAGGTGATTTATATTATGCAGCTTTGTAAGGTACTGTTCTGGTCACAGTTTAGAAGTTTCTGTTATTAGTTATGTGAAATGACTCTCAGGTAAGCATCCCAAGACATATGAAGTACAAATGTAAGATTAAGAGTGTAGAGCTAGGGCTGGGTCTGGAGCTCACAGACCCCTTGAACCCGTTCATAAACCCTTCACACACATATCTATGAGCTAGGTAACTGGCAAAAAGGTCCTTGGAGCCTTGGATGAGGAAAGAGTTGTCTTTATTCAGCACACACACATCGGAGAGCGAGGCAGTACAAAGATAGACTCAGAAACTCAACTGCTACTGGCAAAGTCCACTGAAAAACTGAGCAGCTGCCAGCAGAGTAAACATGCTCTATTTTTAGACAGGAGCACTCTGCTGGCCAGTGCTGCTTCACAAACTCAGGAACACACAATAGCAACAAACTAAAAAGATACATGGGTGCACATGGCACTAACTCCACCCACACACAGCTTGTTTACAAGAAAGTGCTGCACCATCCCCAACTGGACCTGAGTTGAGGGAGCCTGACTAAACTATTCTATTTTCCCCACAAAGAGCAGGAACAGTAAAATAGGCCAGACTCTCCAGATTTTGTAGTACTCTATTTCTTTTTATGGTGTAACAGAATTTTAAGTAAGATAGGGTTATTTGATCTAAGTTATCTCTCTTTACTGTGAAATCAAGGCCTTGCTTTGCAAAATAAGTCCATTTGTTCATCCAATAGGTATTTATTGAGCAATTTCTAATCTTGTAGGACAGGAATCTATCTCCATGTACCCCTCTATTCTGCCACACTAGATTTCTGTGGAATCTCTCCCCAAGAGATAATTCAGGCTGATGGCTTAGGCTCCTAATTTCTGTCTGGCCTTTACCCCTTTTATATAAGATCTAGGCTTTTAAGGCCTTTAAGTCTTTTGCAGTAGCCAGTTCCTTTGCCTAGAAAGGTGCTCACTCTACGTTTTCTCTCATGACTCCTTGTCACTGAGATCTCAGCAAATGTCCTATTTTCTGAAAGCTTTTCCT
The DNA here is from genome assembly GCF_000696425.1 of Galeopterus variegatus. Lineage (NCBI taxonomy): Eukaryota > Metazoa > Chordata > Mammalia > Dermoptera > Cynocephalidae > Galeopterus > Galeopterus variegatus. The sequence goes on from NW_007726728.1 coordinate 526,699, forward strand.
GACTACTCATTCTACAGCAGATACGTGTATAACCCTATCTTATCATTCTATTTTAATTCTCTGTATAACATCCATCATTATCAGATTTTTCTTGTTTGTTTATGTATTTGTTTATTATTTGGATCCTCCAATAGAATATAAATTCCAAGGAAGCAGGAATCTTATCTGGGCTGTTCATCACCATATCCCCACACCAGAATTGTCCCTGGCACATAGTAGGCACTCAGTATATATCAGTTGAAATTAATCTATTCCTAACAGCAGCCTTGCAAGGTACATATTATTGTCTTCATTTTATAGATGGGAAAACAAAATGAGTTACCCAAGATTATGCAGCTGCAAATTTTTGAACTAGGATCAAATTGGGCTTTACTAAACTGAAAGCCCATATTCTTTAATTAAACCATTTAGGCTAACCTCAGTACTCTTGCTGTTAGAGTGAATTGGACTGGATTTTTGCCCATAAGGGGCTCATAGTTTAGTGGAAAAGATGAACAAATCAGTGGTTATAAGATAGTGTCATAGATGTTATAGTAAAGGCATGGATAAATTGTTATGGTGTTACAAAGAAGGGATGAAGAAAAAACCTTCTTGGGGAGGTGTCTAAAGATAATTAGAAGTTTGGCATGCAGAAAAGGGTGGATAGTATTTCAGGAGAATGGCAACAAAATGTGTGTCTGATAATAGAAAAACAAAAAATGTTCTGCATGACTGAAGTGACCATGTGGACTCCTTATTTAAGGCCCTGCAGAGATATCCCAGGATCACACTGTAGTCAGTTCAGAGGCCAAATATAAGAACCCTAACTACATCTATACCAAGGCTTTTAGATGCTCAGGACTTCAAGTCTCTTTTAATTGAAGTGATTCCTTTTCTACTTCCTCTCATCCTCTAGACCTTGCAGAGTAATTAGAGTACAGACTTTGGCTGCAGAGTGCTTGTGTTCAAATGCAGGCTCTGCTAGCTGTGTGACCTTGGGCAAGTTATGTATCCTTTCCATAAAACGAGGATATTAACAATACTTACTTGGTAGGACTGTTGGATGAAATGAGTCAATTTAATTAATGAATATAGAATAGAACCTGACACATAGTAAGTTTTCATTATTATTATTATTATTAATAGTAGGAGGGAGATGAATATGTATGTTTAGAATACCAAAACTCGAATGTTGGGGGAAGGGGTTATGGTAAGGAGGCTAGGTAAGATGTAAACGATGCATAATACACTTATACCTTGCAGCATTGTTGTGAAGGTTAAATGACGCAATGCGCAAAGTGCCTGCCACATAGTAAGCACTGAGGAAATCGTTTGTGTTATATTCACGATGATGGTGATAATAATTCTTATCACCCCTAGCCTGGACAACTTGACTGAGCCCTGCTATTTGGCACTTGCCTAGCCATTGGGGTATAGACAGATATAAACCCCATTGACTTAAAACTTCTATGTGAGTTCAGGCTGAGTGCAGGAATGACTGTGTCTTATACATTTCTGTGTTCAGTGCCTAACACTGTGTGGTTGCTGGATAACTATTTAACTGACTCGTTCATTAATGAGATGAGATTATTAGACTTTATATTATATTTAATTTGACTTGACACCAGTCAAATGGAAGGATTAAAATCAGCCTTATGTTGTACGTCAATGGTTTTTATTGAACAAAGTCTTTTCATTTTATTTCTCTTCACTTCCCTGCTATCACATCCTTAAACTTAGGAAAAGTAGGCTTGGTCTGAAAGAAACTAAATATCAGTTTTTTAAAATATGTGGGAAGAAGAGTATAATTGGGACAATGTTTTTATGGTCCAGTGCTATACCAAGCATTGTATATACTGAGCACTTTATCTACTTCAGCTTATTTAATCCTCACAACTTTGAGCCATGTGATGGGGAAATCAAACTAAGGCACAAAGAATTCCAGGTACTTGTCCAAGGCCACAAATGTACTAAATGTAGATGGAGCATGGCTATATCCAAAGTCTTTTGATTTGCAATCCCTGTGCTTATTCCACTGTGTATTTAAGCCTCACTGAGATGTTCTTTTGGTAACCTTAACATCTCCCATGATGACCTTTTACCACACTATCCAATTTATGGATGATATTTGTCACTGAGTTATCACTGATACTTGTTAATGTGAAAAATATAGCTGACTCCTAAAGAATTAATGGAACACTCTGAATGATGAGAAATAGCCTAAGAATTCCAAAGATTAAGCTTAATGAAGGAATTTCAGGTGATAAGGGTTGATTTTTGCAGCAAGAATCCTTTGCTATGACCCCCTCATATGTTGCTGTGCATCTCTGCATACTCATCCTTCCCCTGAGGTATACCCTACCTGTTTCTCTGGATTGAACATTTCCCAGGGGCAGGTGCTCATTTGCTGGACAGAGGACAAACACTGGCAGTTTGGTAAAGTGGAAAGAAAGAACACTAGCAAAGGGGCCGAGGAGTCATGTTCTGTCCTTGATGTACTATGTGAATTAAACCAAGTCCCTTTTCTGCTTTGAGCCTTGGTTCCTCAACTATAAAATGGAGAGATTGGAACGTGTGGTGTTAAATTTCTCTTCCAGTTTTGTGTTACGTCTAACCTGTAGTGAGTTTAATTTGGGGATTTGTCTTTTGTATAGAGTACAAAGCAGAGTCTTTTGTGTCAGAGTGTACCTGGCAAGACAGAATTAAGTCAGCATGGATGATTCTTACTGACTTAGCAGGCTTTCCCTGACACCAGATGGTTAATGTGTGACTGACAAGAAAAGAAAGGGGGAGTTTCAGAGAATTTATTGAGATTCATAGTTAGCAGGGGACTCAGTATGAACCCACCATATTCTTTCTTTCTACTCTACGAAACTGCCTGCTTTTGTCCTCTGGCCAGTGAAGGAGCCCCTGCCCCTTGATCACACAGGTCTGGCAAGGGAGTGGACCAATTGCAGTGATATGATAGGGAGAAAGGGGTTAGTGGAGAGTGTCAAACATCTGCCTACAGGGTGCTGTATTTGTCCTTATAACAACTGAAAAATGGCCAGTAAACTAGACTTCTGAGTGATTCCTAGATGGCCAGCTGACAGTTTTAACTCCACCTGCCAAACACCAGCCAGCCAAATTAGTCTCTTTATTGTTCCCTCTGTATACATCATAGCAAGTACTTCGCCACTTCTAAGACTTTGTTTATATAATTTCCCCCTTCCTGGAATACTCTCATATTTTTCTAAATCCCATTTTTTTTCTGTCTGCTGTTATCTCCAATAAGATTCTTTAGACAGTGATTTCCTCTTTTGTATAATTTCTAAATTGTGAATATCCTTTTATTGCTGCATTTATCTCACATCTTAATTTGTTTATGTATTTTGTCTTCTTTACTAGACTGTAATCTTCTTGAAAAGAGGGAGGCTATCATTCATCTCTGTATGATCAATGCCTAATAGAGTACCTGGCACAATATGATGGTCACTAAGTTTTTCCTGACTACCGCAGCTCTTCTCTGGGATTCAAGATTTTCTGAGTTCTTGTATGATTATTCTACATTGTTATTGAGCATTTAGCTGCTTTAGCCCTATGGTAAAGGGGATGTGCAAATGAGGATAGTGGGATGAAGGCTAGTAGAAATAACCCAGGGATTTAATTGCATTGGAAAGGATACTCTCCTCCCCTCATGAGAGCTGCCACCTATCAAGATCATAAAGTGTAGAAGTAATATCTGATTCTGGTTGTCAGTGACAGCCAACGGGATTAGTTTAGGTGTTGATGCTTTTCTTGGAGAGTTGGAGTGGGAGTATCACTCTTTTGAGAAGTGCTGAAATAAGATCTTAGTGGACATATTAATAAGGGGGGCATTTTTCAAGGAGTTTGAGGCAACATAACTAGGGAGATAGTTTGAATCTTTGTCAAGAGAAAGCAGGTTGTAGCTATGAAACCAGTGCAATGTTATGTCCTGAGTGTGAGGTGAGGATCAAAAGGGTGGACAGGTAGCAAAATCAATATTTTTAGCTCCTTGAAGGAGGAAGAAATGAAGATTGGGGAACAGGTAGGAATAAGTGGTTCATATCTGAAGCTGTGAATGGCAGGCATGCACAGAAACACCTCCTTCTTTTGGTGCCTATTGCCTGTGTTACTGAGGTGGGTGCAACAGTTTAAAGGAATGGACTGGCCTGGCACTAATGGTGGAAGTACTTCAATGGTGAGTGTTGTCTAGGTTCTAGTAGTTACGGAATCTGGTCAGTGCCAGTGCTATGCTTCTACATTGTATTAGAAACGTTCTTCTAGACTGATGCATGCAGGGGATGAAAGCCAGGTAGTGGCTAAAGAGAAATGCCAGAATTGTGGTCTAGCTCTAGGGGAAGAAACTGTTAGTACTAAGTGTGAAAGGGTCAATGTGAAATTGAATGGTCCTCCTAAAAACTTAAAATCAAAGTCAGGGACCTTGAAAAAAGAATTTAAAAAAAAATTCAACAAATATTTATTGCAAATCTATCATGAGGCAGGTACTGGGCGAGGCTAGAGATAGGAAGTAGAAGAAAACCAGCCACTCGTCATTACAGAGCTTATAGTCTACTAGGGAAAGTAGACACTAATCAACTATTCACACAAATAAATAGGTTTAGGAAAGTGGCTGCATAGGTACTATGAGAAGGCATGACAGACATGGTCTAGTGACACAAGGAGGTTTTTCTGAAGAAGTGACCATTAAGCAAGGTGTGAAATATACTAGAAGTTAATAGGCATGACAGACATGGTCTAGTGACACAAGGAGGTTTCTCTGAAGAAGTGACCATTAAGCAAGGTTTGAAATAGACTAGAAGTTAATCGGGTGATGCAGAGCGTTGGTATAAGGAAAAATATTTTAGGAAGTAGGAACAACATTTCACTCAAGGTGGTAGGGTAGCTACAGTAACCTTCTCTCATAGATTCTTAGTACTCAGAGTTTATGGTAATAGCAAACTCATATCTAATTGTATTGGATAGAGAAAGAGAGTGTGATGCCAAGCCAGTCCTTAATGGCTCAGATCCTCTGTTTTCATGGGCCCCCTCTCAGTAACCAACACGTTTATATGTGACATCTATAATTATTTGTCTTTCTATGTACATCTTTCCAGAACTCCCTGAGGGCACAGATGGTGCCTTATTTTTATTTATTATTTTTATTTTTGTTCAGCAAATTGGAACTGAACATCTGCTGTGTGTTAACTAGACCTTATTTTGAGCACTGGTCAGTGTTAGAGAATATAGTTAAAGAGAGGAAAAGGAAACAGTTCCTGCTTTCTTTGCATTAGTAACAGTCTAAGGCAGTGGTCTTCAAAATGTGGTTCTCAGAGCAGCACTGACATTGCCTGTCAGCTTCTTAGAAGTGTAAATTCATGGATCCCATTCCACCTATTGAATCAGAATTTCTGGAGATCCAGGAAACTGCTTTAATAAGTTTTCTGGGTGATTTTTATTCACATGAAAATTTGAGAACCACTGGTCTATGGTGTGATAAAAACACAACAATTTACAACAATGACATTTATTGAGCATTTTCTACATGCCAGACATTGTTCTGAGGATTTTACATGTATTATTCCATTTTCTCCCTACAATAACCTTTTGAGTTAGATAATATTATTATCCCCATCTCAGTGATGAGAAAACTGAGGCTCAGAGAGCTTAAGAAACTTATCTAAAGTCTTATAGCTGGTAGATGGTGAAATCAGAATAAACAGATAATAAATAATCAAAATAAAATAATTCAGTATGATAAGTGCAATCATAGAAGTGTGATTAGATTGTAGCAGTTATTGCAGTTCTAGGACAGAATATAACAAATCTTTCTTGATGACAATTATAAATGTATTTTTAAGGTGAATGATCTTTGGTGAGTGCTGAATTTCTACACTGAAAACTAAGAGGTAGCACTCTATGTAATTTCCAATAGGAATTAACAGAAAGAGAGAGGAAAATTATGTGTGTGAGTAAATCAATTTATTTGGGTATATAGAGGTGGCATCAGGTTGGGCAGCAGCCAGGTCAGCAGTGGAAGTTGGCATGAGGATTTAGAAACCTAAAGTCTAAATCATGGCCGAGTGCAGAACTTGATAGGGGAGGAATCAAGATACCTGAAGCAGAGTATCCAAATTCCAGGGTGAAGTTGAGATGGAAGCTAGAAGCAGGGCCTTATTAAGACTTTTGAAAGCTGTAGGCTTTCTTACTTTTTTAGTTTTACATCTCACCTTATAAACATTAAATGTACTGACCTCTCAAATTAAATAAAACTAATATGTATCTCTAAAAAGAGTTGAGTTTCAGTTGGCTAGTTGACATTTTTGTAACTATTTAATCCATAATTACTAATTTTGGGTTTGCAGAGTTGTTTTGTTTTATTTTTGAGATGGTATTTTTTTTCAGGTCTCAGAACATTTTCATAGACTATTGAATGCCCTTAGACTCTGTGCTTTAGTGCCTAATGATAAAACAGCCCTAACCAGAGAAGGGCGTCAAATATTAACAGGTAGGAACAATGAGCAGGTTGTCATGGCCCCCTAGAGAATACTAGAATAAAGAGTGAGACATTAGTAGGTATATCTTGTCAGTTTTCTGCAACATTGACCTAGCATTGCCAAGGGAGGTTGTGCTTTGCTCAGGTTTTTTAGAGGCTGAGGAAGACTGTATATATCCATACTCCAGATGTATCTTTAAACTCCACTGGTGCCCCCACTTCTGTTCTCCCCTATTCACTGTTCCACACTGATAGACACAGGGACTAGATTAAAACAGATCAAAAACAATCTAACTTCTGAAACTGTTCTTCAGCATTCTAGGCCTCACTCCCCACTTTCCGTTTTTACTTTCTTATTCTTTGCCAAGGTCAGCTTCACAGGTTCACCTGGTTTGCATAGTCTTCTTGAGACTGGTTAATTCGAAACTTTTGGACTGTTTACCTGGCTTGGACCTGGCAAAACATTTTGGAGAAACCAGAGTTGATGCTTTCCACATTGTGTTTTTGATTGCTTTTCAGTGATCTAGGTAGAGTGTTTACCTCAATTTTCAAAGAGGTATAAAACAAATGTAAGTGATTGCATAGGGCTTCAAAGCCATTGGTGGTGAAAACAATATTAGCATTTATATTATCTAATTCCTATTCTTGTGCTATTTCTTGGTCTTATACTTCTTAGCCTCCCTTTTTTTCATCTGTAAAACAGATGAACTCAGGTATCAAGGAAAAGTAACTAACCCTTTGAACATCATTTAGTAAGGAAGTAAAGTTAAAATATGTAATAAAATGATATTAATATAGTTAATATCTTTAAATTGCTTCACAGATCTAAAAGAAAACACTTTTCAGATGTTTTATCTCACTTAATTCTCACAATGAATTTGTTACATATCTATTCTTATTTTCCATATTTTAGAGATTAGAAAACTAAGTATTATTTAAGGGTCTCACTCAAGAATACATAGGCATACGATAGTTCTGTCTGTAGTTGTTTGAGAGACCTCCATACTGTTTTCCATAATGATTGTGTTAACTTACAGTCCCACCAACAGTGTAGAAGAGTTCTCCTTTCCCTGCATCCTCACCAGCATTTGTTATTCTCAGTGTTTTTAATAATAGCAATTCTAACTGGGATGAGATGATATCTCAGTGTGGTTTGGTTTGCATTTCTCTGATGACGAGTGATGCTGAGCATTTTTTCATGTACCTGTTGGCCATTTGTATGTCTCCTATTGAAAAATGTCTATTCATCTCCTTTGCCCATTTTTTAACTGGATCATTTGGTTTTTTACTGTATAGTTATTTGAGTTCTTTGTATATTCTAGATGTTAATCCCTTGTTGGAGGTATAGTTTGCAAACATTTTACCATATAATCCAGCAGTCCCACTACTAGGTATATATCCAAGCCTCCATTATGAAAAAGACAGAAAATAACAAATGCTGGTGAGGATTTAGAGAAAGGGAAACTCATACATTGTTAGTGGGGATATAATTTAGTGTAGCCATTGTGGAAAACAGTATGGAAGTTTCTCAAACGACTACAGATAGAACTGCCACATGATCCAGCAATCCCACTCTAGGATATATACACAACGGAATGGAAATCATGATGACGAAGGGATATCTGCACTCCCAGGTTTATCACAGCTCTATTCACAACAGGCAAGAGTTGGAACCAACCTAAATCTCCATCAACTGATGATTGGATAAAGAAAATACGGTATATATACATAGTGGAATACTACTAAGCCATAAAAAAGAATAAAATTCAGCAACATGGATGAGCTTGGAGAATATTATGTTAAGTGAAAAAAGCCAGGTACAGAAAGACAAATACTGAATGTTCTCACTCATATGTGGGAACTAAAAAAAGAAAAATAATAAAAAGTTGAATTTTAGAAATAGAGAATAGAATGTTGGTTACCAGAGGCTGGAAACAGGAGGTGGGAGGGGGGTTAGTGAGAGGTTGGCTAATGGACAAAAATTAAAGCTATATAGGAAAAATAAGTTCTATTGGCATGCGGTAGTGCTAGGCACTATAATCAAAAATAGTTTATTGTATGTTGTCACATGGCTAGAAGAGAGCAGTTTAAATGACATCACAAACAATAAATTTTTGCCATGGTGAATTTCCTAATGACTGTGATTTGATCACATATACACAATATATATATGTACTGAAATATAACTACCCCATAAATATGTACAATGCATACATTTCAACTAAAAAAAAATGCAGTTGTTGGTTCTCAACGGAGAGATTGGAAACTGTAGAAGTGTCTGTTTTACTTTATTCTCATTTACATTTCCAAGATCCAAACTCCACTCTCCTCCATTATTATGCTTGAGGACTTCATTTATTGTGCCCTTGCTATGTGTACAGCACACTTCTAAGAGCTAATGGATAATTTTAGAATGGATAAAACAGTAACTGCCTTCTAAAATCTTGCCATCAAATGAAGAAAACAGAAAAAAAAATCATTCTGTAACAAGATTATCAATTTTACTATAGAGAAATGATGTGCTATGGTATTATGGCTGAAGAAAAAATTCATGACTACTTGGGAATGAACTGAAATTTAATAGACATCTTAATATTTAAAAGAAAAGAGAGAGAGATATCAGAGAGCTTGCTCTCTTTCTTTACATGCCATGTGAGTACGGGACCTGGAAGAGGGCCCTCACCAGAACCTGACCATGCTGGCACCTTGATCTTGGACTTTCAGCCTCCAGAACTATGAGAACATAAATATTGTTGTTTAAAAAAACAAACAACAACAACAGAATATGAAAATTTAAAATAATTTTGGCTAATGTTTGCATTTTCTCTGCAAGCTTACCCTAAGTAAAACAAATCATTATATAAACCTCTTTATAAAAGGGATTATTTAGAGATCCTTCAGAGATCTAATGGCTTTTGAACAGTTCAGCAGCATCTACTTACACAAAGAAATATAAATACTTTATATTAGTGCCTTTAAGTGAGCCTCCAAATGATCCTTACTAAATGATAGTTTAGTGGCCTACTTTTAGCAACAACTAAACAATATACTTTCTTCTTATCAGCTCATGGAACATTCTCCTGGATAGACCCCATATTAGGTCACAAATCTAGTTTCAGCAAATTTCAAGAATTGAAATGATTCCAAGTATCTTTTCAGACCACAGTGGACTAAAACTGGAAATTAATAATAAGCAAAACTCTGGAAACTATACAAATATGTGGAAAGTAAACAATAGGCTCCTGAATGACCTATGGATCCAAGAAGAAATTAAACAGGAAATCAAAAAAATTTCTTGAAACTAATGAAAATAGAGATATATCATACCAAAACCTGTAGGATACCACAAAAGCAATACTCAGAGCCAAATTTATTGCAATAAATGCTTACATCAAAAGAGCGGAAAGACTTCAAGTAAATGACCTAACACTATGTCTCAAAGAACTTCAAAAACAAAAACAATGCAAACCTAAAAGTAGTAGACGGAAAGAAATAATTAAGATCAGAGCAGAACTAAATGAAATAGAGACACAAAAAACAATAGAAAAGATCAAAGAAACGAAAAGTTGGTTTTTTGAGAAGGTGAATGAAATAGACCATTAGCTAAGTTAACAAAAAAAAAAAAAAAAGAGAGAGAAGACACAAATAACAAAAATCAGAAATGAAAAGGGAGACATAACAACTGATACAGCAGAAATATGAAGAATCAATAGAGACTATTATAAACAACTGTATGACAACAAATATGAAAATATGGAAGATATGAATAAGTTTCTAGACACACACAGACTACCAGACTGAACTAAAAAGAGATAGAAAACATGAACAGTCCAATAACAAGCAAGGAGATTGAATTGGTAATCAGCAATCTTCCAACAAAGAAAAGTCCAGGTCCAGAAGGCTTTATAGTTGAATTCTATCAAACTTTTAAGAAGAATTAATACCAGTTCTCCTCAAATTATGCCAAAAAATTGAAACAGAAGCTACTCTCTTAAATTCATTCTATGAGGCCAACATAACTCTGATAACAAAACCAGAAAAAGACACAACAAAAAAAAAGAAAATTACAGGCCAATATCCTTCATGAACATAGGTGTAAAAATTCTCAACAAAATATTAGCGATCAGAACACAGCAACATATTAAAAAAAATTATACACCATGATCAAGTGGGTTTCATCCCAGGGATGCAAGGATGGTTCACCATACGAAAGTCAATAAATGTGATACATCACATCAACAAGCTCAAGGACAAAAACCATGTAATTTTCTCAATAGATGATGAAAAGGCATTTGACAAAATTCAACATCGCTTGATGATAAAGACTCTCAACAAATTAGGTATAGAAGAAAAGTATCTCAATACAATAAAAGCCGTCTATGACAAGCCCACCACCAGTATCATTCTGAATAGGGAAAAACTAAGGGCCTTTCTCTTAAGAACAGGAACAAGACAAAGAAGCACACTCTCACTGTTTCTATTTAACATAGTACTGGAGGTACTCGCCAGAGAAATCAGGAAAGAGAAAGAAACAAAGGGCATCCAGACTGGAAAAGATGAAGTCAAACTGTCCCTATTTGCAGATGACATGATACAATATATAAAAAACCCTAAAGACTACAAAAAAACTCATTGATAACTTCAGTAACATTTCAGTATATAAAATAAATGCCCCCAAATCAGTTGCATTTATATACTCAAATAATGTACTAACAGAGAGAGAAATAAGGAAAGAAAACCCATTTACAATTGTCACACACACAAAAAAAATACCTAGGGATCAATTTAACCAAGGAGGTGAAAGATCTCTACAATGAGAACTACAAACCACTTCTGAAAGAAATTAAAGAGGACACAGAAAGATGAAAAGATATTCCATGCTCTTGGATTGGAAGACTTGTGAAAATGTCTGTATTACCCAAAGTGATCTACAGATTCATTGCAATCACCATCAAAATACCAATGATATGCTTCACAGAAATGGAAAAAAACAATCTTACCTTTCGTATGGAACAACAAAAGACCCTGAATAGCCAAAGCAACCCTGAGCGAAAAAATAAAGCCAGAGGCATAACACTACCTGACTTCAAGCTATACTACAAAGCTATTGTAACCAAAACAGCATGGTACTGGCATAAAAATAGACAGACCAGTGGGTCAGAATTGAGAACCTAGAAATCACCCCTCAGGCTTTCAGCCCTCTGATATTGGGCAAAGGCAACAAAAATCTACATTGGGAAAAGACTGTCTCTTCAACAAGTGGTGCTGGGAAAACTGGATATCCATATGCAGAAGAATGAAACTAGATATGCATTTCTCACCATATACTAAAATAAACTTAAAATGGATTAAAGACTTAAGCATAAGACCTGAAACAGTAAAATTACTGAGGGAAAATATAGGTGAAACACTTCAGGAGCTAGGTCTGGGCACAGACTTTATGAACATGAGCCCATAAGCACAAGCAGGAAAAGAAAAAATAAACTTGGGACTATATCAAACTAAAAAGCCTCTGAACAGAAAAGGAAACAATCAACAGAGTGAAACAACAACGTGCAGAGTGGGAGAAAATTTTTGGTAACAATGCATCGAAGAAGGGATTAATATCCACAATATACAAGGAACTCAAGCAATCACACAGTAAAAAACCAAATAACCCAATTAAAAAATGGGCAAAGGAACTCACATACAAATGGCCAACAGGTACATGAAAAAGTGCTCAACATCAGTAGTCATCAGGGAAATGCAAATTAAAACTACATTGAGATACCACCTCACCCCAGTTAGACTGGCTGTAATCAAAAAGACGGTGAATAACAAATGCTGGCGAGGGTATGGAGAGAAGGGAACACTCCTGGACTGTTGGTGGGAATGTAAATTAGTACAACCACTGGAAAACAGTGTGGAGGTTTCTCAAACAACTACAGATAGATCTTCCATATGATCCAGCAATCCCACTTCTGGGTATATACCCAGAGGAATGGAAATCATCATGTTGAAGGGATACCTGCACTTGCATGTTCATTTCAGCTCTGTTTACAGTAGCCAAGACATGAAACCAACTTAAAAGTCCATTGATAGGTGATTGGATAAGGAAACTGGTATATATACATTATGGAATACTCCTCTTCTATAGAAAAGAATGAAATTCTCCTATTTGCAAAAACATGGATAAGCCTGGAGAAACTTATGTTGAGTGAAAGAAGCAAAGCACAGAGGGATAAATACTGCATGTACTCACTCATAAGTGGGAGCTAAGATAGAAAGAAGAAAGGAAAGAAAGACCACAGTGATGTGTTGTACTTGCAGAGGGAGAGAAGATACCTTAGGCTACCAAGTGGACTGTGGGGGGGAAGGGGAACTGGGAGGGATGTTGGTGATAATTCGGTGGGGCATACGGGTACAAACACAATTTGTGGTAATGTGCATTTTGCCAGTATGAATCTGGCCTTCACATCTTGGGTATTAGGGGTGACAATCAGCTTTGTATCTCATGAATATTCATATCCAATTAAAAAGAAAGAAAGAAAAACTGTATTAGAAAGTAATACAATTGCATCTATCTTAAAATATATTGTGATTCATATTTTTAGGTAAGTCAGAGCTTTCCTTGTATCATGAGGATGAGAAATAAAATTCATTATAGTTCATATCCCTTTATAGTTTTCCAAGGTGTTTTTGCATTCATTATGTCATATGATCCTGAGAACAATCCTGTCAAGTGAATAAGGCAAATATTATTATTTTCATTTCACAGATGAGGAAGCCAAGGATAGTGAGGTGAAATGATTTATCCAAATTCACACAGCAAGAATGTACAAAAGTCAAGTTGTTTACTGATATTGATGTTATACAGTTCAGCAATCTTTCAAAGACTTTAGCAGAATTTTTATGAGATTGCAAACTCATCAGAGCAGGGAACATTTCTACTTTATTCACTTCATAACTTCTTTGCCTAGGACAATGTGTGGCACACAGTAGGTTCTCAGTAAATATTGACTAAGCGAATGAAGGCTTGGGATCATGGACTCATAGGTCTTCAGGAGAAGCTAGCCATGAAAAGATTGGAATGAAGGAAGCTTTTTTGAAAACTGTGTTGGATCTCCAGATTTTTTATACTCAGGAAGTCCCTGAGTTTTCTCAGATAAGTTGGCCTGCAAACTGAATGAATGTAACATAGTGAAGTTACATGTAGAACATCCCGGGACATCCTTATATCATGGCACATGTTAATTATGTGTTTAGTTGTCTGGTTTCCCTTGCAAATTGTGAGTCTCGAGTATGGGTGAAGTCCCATTGTAACTCAGTCCATAGCACTGAGGTTGTCATATGATAGACACCAAGTAAATATCTGTAGAATGAGTGAATGAATGAAAGAATGAACAAATAATATGACAGTGTACAACAGCAGAGGTAGGCAGGTTATTGGGAAAGGAACAGAGTTTGTAAAGGTGAAGTATTAAACATAATTTAATCTGATTCAATATTAGGTGGGTAAGAAAGGTAGCAGCAGTTTTCTGTGGTACATTTGCCCTTTAAATAATAGTATATATTTGTGGTTGTAAATGCTTCTAGAAATCATTAAAAGGTTATTCTACTGAACATTTCTAATAAATTTGTGTCCTCCCCCCTTTTTTGTAAAGGTACTGTGCTTAAGGAGAAAGTACACATGATATCTCTACCAAGTCTTAAGCTCTGTTTGTCTCAGTTTCATTATCTGCAGAATGGGAGTACTAGTACTTTCCTCTATTAGGTGAGACAGTACTTCTGAAAGCTCCTAGCACAGTGCCTGACTTATTGTAAGAGCTTTTTAAATGTTTATTGAATGAATGACCCTCATTCATCTTTGACCCTCATTCTTCTATTACTGAACTCTTGATCCTTTCAGTAAAAACCCTGGGAGGAAGAAAGAGTAAGAAATTATGGTGTCAAGTGAAAATTTGGCTCTTAAATATTATGTGTTGTGACCATGACCATGCTACTAATACTAGGAGGAATGCCCATTTCTACCTAGGTGATCCTGATTTTTTTTTTTTTTTTTTTTTGCTTCAACCTCCAAAGAGTTTTAGAATTTATATTATTTCTCCTTCTTTGTGTGTGTTTTCCTTTAAGAATGGAATTTGGCCCTTGGTACTAAATATATTAGTTCAGTACTCTCATTGTTCTCGATATAGTCTTCTGCTTCTTCACAGTCCAAATTGCCCTTCATGCGAAGCTGAGCTTTGTAATACACACTTGAGATGATGTGTAAATGCTTTCTCTGGCTCAGCTGCCTTCCCCACCCGGCAAGCCTGGGTCACCTTCACAACATCAGGATTAGGTATTCATGCGCTATCATAAATAATGCCTTGTCCAGGGGTAATATAAATGGAATCTGTTGAAATATGGCCTATTATATTTTAACTTATGTTTTGATTATCACTTTTATTATGTGAAACAAACTTGAGTTTTATAAAATCATTCAGAAAAGAGACCTGCATTACTGATAGGAATGTCTGTTTACTTGGCACCTAGGCCTAGCAAAGCGAGAGTCATAGGAACATTTATAAAGATATTGTGTTTTCCTTTCTGCTTTGAAATCCAAATTGGATTACTTAACAAATAATTCTTGAAATACCTCTAATGGTGTTATATGAAAATCCTAGACAGCACTCCCACCATTCCTGTGTCTGAAGGATCTTTATAAATTGCAAATCTAACATATATCCCCTCCTGCTTTATCTCTCTCAGTGGTTCCCCATTACCAACCACATGTAAAAAACAAGCTCCTTAGTTTTACAGAACTTTTGATATCTGTCCTTGACGTCTTCTTTTTCTTTTCCCACCTTATCTCCTAGATCTTAACTTCAAATATTACCCAACAGCAATGCTATAGTTTTCCCTCACATGCAATGATGTTTCTTTCCTCTGTTCTTTTTCTGAAGTTGTTCCCTTTCTCTGACAGACATCACATCTCTTCTTTACCTAAAACCATTCTTTTACCATCTTCTTATTTGGGGTTCAGTTGGTTGTTACCTTCTTTGGAGAACCTCCCCTGATCTTTCAGACTGGGTTAGATTCCCCTCTTATATGCTCTTATAGCACCTGGACCGTCCTTTATAATAACATTTATGACCCTGTAGTATAATTGTGTGTTTGTTGACCTTCCCTATTACAGTGTGAGATCCTTGAAGATAAGGACACTGTTGTATTAATCTTGGTATTCCAGCATCATGGCTTCAGCTAGCTCTTAATGAACTTTAAGCATTTACTATGTGCACAGTACCATGCAAACCAAGAAGTTTGGCATGTTCCATGTCTCATTTAATTATCACCATGATCCATGGCGAGGGAAAGCCTCACTCTTTACGCTTGAGGACTGCTAGACATAAAATGGAGAGTCATCTCCATGGAACAGAATGAATCAGTAGCAGGTATGGGACTGGAATCCATGTCTCCTGACTTGGTTTTTCCTGCTCACTGCATTTCACAGTCTACCATCTTGGACCCCATCTAAGGGGACTCAAGACCTAATTATTCTGTTGAATAGGAACTGGAGGATGGTGCTATGGGGCGAATGACTTGAGCTATTTACCCTCGTAACTAGATTAAACATTCCTCCTGGATTCTTGTTGTTGCTCTTAACTCACAAAGCAAGCCTTGCCTTCACTGACAATGCGTAGTCAACCTTCTGCTCATCCCTGAATAGAAGGCTGAATTGTCAGATTGGGATACAAGAATTCGGTACTAAGCATTTCCTGATGTGGCAGCAACAGCAGCAGCAGCAGCAGCAGCAGCAGCAGCTAACATTTAGTGTGTGTTTACTATATGCCAGGAAATATTCTAGCATTTCCTATATATTAATGAATTTACTCCTCCCCACAACTCTGTGGTATTGTTACCCCTATTTTATAGGTGAGGAAACTAAGGGACAGAAAGAGTGTGTAACTTGCTTCAAGGCCATATATTAGTAAGTAAGGGACAGAACTGGAATTTAATCCAAGGTAGTTTAGCTACAAATTCTAAGCTCTTAAACATTACCCTTTAGTACATTATCTTAGGTAGCAGAGTTTTCATCCATGTCATGTTCCTGTTCAGCTACCTTCAATTGCTCCCTGTTTCTTTTTAAATTAAAAAAAAATAGAGACTTTCACTTTGGAATTTAGAGGGCTCCCTTTGTCAACCCAGTACTTATTTCTACCTGTATTTCTCATTACTCATTATTTAGAAAGAGTGATCTCTAGAGTAATAGATTTAAACAACAATAAAAACCTTGTCATTAAACAACAATAAAAACCTTGGACAAAATAATTTATCTTTCCAAGTACCTGTATCTAAAAACTGAGAAGTTTTGATTTGCATTTCCTGGATGCTGAGTGATGTTGAGCATTTTTTCATATGTTTGTTGGCCATTTGTATATCTTCCTTAGAGAAATGTCTATTTAGCTCTTTTGCCCATTTTTTAAAAGGATTAGTTGTTTTTTTCTTGTAAAGTTGTTTGAGTTCCTTGTATATTCTGGATATTAATCCTTTGTC
>NW_007726728.1:545375-587103 GCF_000696425.1 Galeopterus variegatus
TGCAAAATGGTGCAGCCTCTATGGAAAATGGTATGGAGGTTCCTCAAACAGTTACGGATAGATCTACCATTTGACCCAGCTATCCCACTGCTGGTAATATATCCAAAGGAACGGAAATCATCAAGTCGAAGGTATACCTGTTCCCCAATGTTCATTGCAGCACTCTTTACAATAGCCGAGAGTTGGAACCAACCCAAATGTCCATCATCGGATGAGTGGATCCGGAAAATGCAGTTTATCTACACAATGGAATACTACTCAGCTATAAAAACGAATGAAATACTGCCATTTGCAACAACATGGATGGACCTTGAGAGAATAATATTAAGTGAAACGAGTTAGGCAGAGAAAAAGAAATACCACATGTTCTCACTTATTGGTGGGAACTAAAAATACACAAATAAATTCACACACACACACACACACACACAAAGGGGGGGGGGAAGAAGATATAACAACTACAAGTTCTTTGAAGGTGTTACAACAAGCAAACGGAAAGGACATTCTTGGGTGGGAATGGGGAGAGGGAGGCGGGAGGGAGGTTTCGGTGATGGGTCATAATAATCAACCACATTGTATATTGGCAAAAAAAAAAAAATGAATAAAATAAAAACTGAGAAGAATAAAACTTTCCTCAATGGGTAAATGAAATAATGCATGTAAATGCCCAATATAGGCTCTGACATAAAGAGGCATTCAATATTATTTAAAAAGATAATTAGTTATCCTGCAGCTAAACTTACTCTGCCCCATACTTTCCTTGCCTTTGCATGTGTTTCCCCTCAACATTGACTGCTTTTTCTTACATCTCTGGCTATCAATATCTAACCCATCCTTCAAGGTGTCTTTCAAGGACAGATTCTCTAGGCATCTTTCTTTGATCCCTACCCCCACCACATCCTGGAAATCTTAGTGGCATCAGGATACCCAAACCTGTTTTTTTCTTTCTCATCAAAGATTCTAAACCTGGCAGAGACAACCAGGATCTGGCCTGACATTCATGCTTTAAGGTTTTTAGTGTTGAAAGATCGGCACAGGATTTCTTGGTGCTAGATAAAATCTTATGTGATTACAGGTACTGTTTGCACTAATGCAATCCTGTAATTAGATGTTATTATGCTAAGGGGTATAGTCTCTCTACCCTCATCCTCTTTCATTTGCTGATGTTAGTTGACTTCTGAGAATGTACATATTCAGACAATAGACCTCTAATTAAGTAAATAAATTTAACTCCTTGAAAATTATATTTTAATAAGACAATTCATACCACAAAAATGTCAATTACAGTATATTAAAGTTGTATTAAAATCTCAAAGCAAAAATATTCACTATGTTAATGATGAAGCCAGGAATAGGCCCACAGAGTCAAAAGCTATAGCTCATATACTCTATTGTGTCTCTTACCACTGGGAGTTTAATGTAAGCTTCTGTGAATTTTATTGTTTAGATCTGGATGAGGATTATGAGGAAATGAACTCTTAATTAAAATATACCCCAAACTGTCCCATAAGAACTGAGGTTAGAATGGAATAAACTCTGGAGGGAAGGGAGCAGGGCTAAATTGGTGATCCTGTTTCACAAGGTCTTATCTTTACTCTCCTAGTTTCTTCCTCTGATCCTTGCTGCCATTAGAGGGATATTTCTTTCCCTTTTAAAACCCTAGCGACAGCATGTATATAAACCCCTTTCCTTGGGTTTTTAAGAAAAAGCTGCAGCAACCTAGCATTTTCTAAATAAACTTTATTACCGTACTGAAGAGAACAATTTATTTAAGTAAAATAAAACACTTAAAAAAAGTATTTGTCAAAATGGTACAAAGATATATGTCAAAAATCATAAAAATAGAGTTCAGTGACTAAGATTTGGGGAGTACACTGCTCTATCTGCAGCGTCTTGTGAAAGGGAGCCCCTGCCCATATTTCAGTTTCCTCTCCCACTGTTCTCCCCCTTCTCTTATGCTCCTGTCACCCTTACTTTCTTACTCCTTGAAATGCTCCCTGCTGTCTCTTGACTCAGGAATTTTTTGCATGCCATTTCTTCTACCCAAAAAGTTTCTTACTACCCCTATAAACATACCTTTGTCTGTTGTTCCCATTCATCTTTCGGATCTCAGTTTAATGGCACTTTCTGAGAGAACCCTGGCTCCACATTCTAAATTATACCCTCTTATTATATGCTCTCAAATCATCCTGCACTCTTTCTTAAGTTATATTGTCATTTATACTTGTGTAATTATATCATTAGCCCTCTCTCCCTCTAAACTATGCTCCACAAGGTCAAGGACCATGTTTATTTTCCTCACATTGTATTTTAGTGCCTAATACACTCCTTAGCACATAGCAGTCAGCAAATGTGTTAAATGAATGAATAAAAAGAGAACAATTACAAAAAGTATATAGACTACACCACAGCTAAATTTCCAAAGGAAGCTTATGATCCCAAGGGAAATATAATATTCTTGCTAGTGTCATCTTCACCTTTTTTATTTTTATCATCATCAAAATCATTTTTTTTCAGTGATGTTGACACACATCTGCTCAAATAAAATAACATTCATATCTTGCCAAACTCATGTGGCAGGAGCAGACTTTTCATTTGCTGGATGAAACAGAGGAGAGAGAAAGAGGCTATTGTCGAGTTTATAGGTTCATTAATTCCAGTAACAGGGTCTCCCCAATGTGCTAAATTGTTCCCTAACTGTCAGAGCCAGAGACAAGCGTTCTACTCTGGACCTCCAGATCAGTGTTCTGACTAGTGAAGGTTCTGAAAGTAAAAACTGTCTCTGTAGGTACCTGTCTTCTCTATGACTCTCTTTCCTTCCTGACCCACAGAGTCATCCCAGCTTCTTGTGCACAGCCATGATTATCTCCTCCTTGCCTTTCTTCTTGGCCTCAGTCTAAGTAATAATAGTGTCTTTTTCCTTTATGTTAACTTTTTGATTAGTTCTTTTTACCTCACATTTGTTCTCAAGATCTGCTTCTTGCTGATCATCCAAAGCTGAGGTTGCTAACTCTGCCTCATTCCCAGAAATAAATCCCTCATTGATTTCTATTTTATGTAACTAAAGCTTCCCAAGCAAGTCTCATTAATAGAGATTGGGATAACTGGAGGAAGTTTTCTGGTTTTGAGAATCTGGGGTTTGTATAGGGTGTGTATTAGTCTGTTTCTGTTGCTTATTACAAAATATATGGAACTGGGTGATTTGTAAGAAAAAATTTATTGTTTACAGTTTCAGAGACTGGGAAGTCCAAAGTCCATGGAATCTATCTGGTGAGATTCTTTTCTGGTGGTGGCTTTACAGTGATGCAGGGGTCTCACATGGCAGAACATGTCAGAGCAGAGAGAGATATATCTCCTCATGCACTCTCCTTTTAAATCCCCGAACCACGCCTGAAACCATCATTAAACCATTAATTTAATCACCTCTTCAAGACCCCATCTTTTAATTACCATAATAGATTTCCCATACTCAGCAGTTACAATGAGGATTAAGTTTGGGGGGGACATTCAATCCAAAGAAGGGTCAATTCGTGTGGTCCGGGAAGAGGGAAGGGTGAAAACATTATGCAAATAATCAGTGTTTCAGCATGGATACCACTTTTTTTTAACTTGACTACACCTGTTTATGCCAATTACTAATGTAGCTTCTCAGGAACTTTGTCCTTTCCTTGCCTTTACAGTTGTCTTCCTGCCTCTAGGATCTACCTTCTCTAATGATCTGCCCCATTTTCCCCATCTTTATTGACCCTCCCTCTAAGAATTAAAAGACAGGAATGGATTCAACAGGCACAATAAGCTGATTTCCAGTCATGCCTTTGCCACTTAGAAGTTGTGTGTTCATCTCTCTGAACCTCAGTTACTTCTGTTTTGGGTGATAATGTATATATTATAGTATAATATAGTATAATAGTAACTACTTCAGAAAATTGTGGTGAGCATTAAATTTTTATACTCATAAAATACTTAGTATAGAGCCTGATATATAGTGATTACTTAATAAATATTAATCTGCTCTTTTAACTCTTCATGACAATAGGGCTCTGCTGTTTATTTCCACAGTTCATTCATGGCTAATTATTAGGGAAATAGAGATGGACAGCTGCTGAATCCCATGAGGTATGTACGCCTAGTGAGGCGTACATAAGCAATATTATTTCCTAACCAAACAGCTCTTCATACTTTGGGAAGCTTCTATAATCTATCCATTTAGAGTCATATAGGTGAAGTCTTGAAGTCTGATAATCCTATCAATACAGTGACTAAACCTGCATATGATAAAAATGAGCATAGATGGAACTGTAATAAAGTCTTTTAGTGAATTTCAGAGCTGTTTGGTTAGGAAGTAATATTGCTTATTGGAAAGAGCATGAGCTTTGACATTAGACAGATCTGAATTTTAATCCTAACTCTGCGACTTATAAGGTGCTCAATAAATGACAGCTGCTGTTGTAGCAAATTTGCTTTCACAAGAGTTTCAATTAGCTTGACTAAGCTAGCCTTTTTTGGGAAGGTTTCACCAATGTTTTATTAAACATTGTCTTTCATCTAGTCCTTTGCATATACCCACAGTCTCATTCTTTTTTTTTAATTGAAATTTAGATAGTGATTATATATATTTGTGGAGTACACAGTCGAATATCAATACATGTATACAGTGTGTGATCATCAAAGCAGGGTAAATAGCATTTAATAATTATAAAATGCAATCCCTTCTTTGTGATGAAGACATTTGATCTCCTCTCTTCTAGCCATTTGATAATATGAAGTAAATTAATGTTTATTATAGATTCATAGCTCTATTGTACACCAGTAGAACTTATTTTTCCTATCTAGCTGTTATGTGTCCATTAACCAACCTCTCACTATCTCCCTTCCTCCTCCCCCTAGTAACCACAGTTCATAGGTCTGCTCTCTCCTGAAAGACTGCGCTCCGCTCCTCTCCTCTCTTCTCCTCTCCTCTCCTCTCCTTTCATTTTTTAAGCTCCCACTTATGAGTGAGAACATGCAGTATTTCTTTTTCTGTGCCTGGCTTATTTCACTTAACATAATTTTCTCTAAGTTCATCCATGCTGCTGCAAATGGCAAAATTTCATTCTTTTTTTATGGCTGAGTAGTATTCCATTGTGTATATATACCACATTTTCTTTATCCGATCGTCCATTGATGGACATGTAGGTTGGTTCCATACCTTGGCTATTGCGTATAGAGTTATGATAAACATGGGAGTTCAGTTATTCCTTTGACATGAAGATTTCCATTCTTTTGGGTACATACCCAGTAGTGGGATTACTGGATATATGGTAGTTCTATCTGTATTTGTTTGAGAAAACTTCATTTGGTTTTTCATAATGGCTATACTAATTTACAGTCCCATCAACAGGGTTTGAGGGATCCCTTTCTCCACATCCTTACCGGCGTTTCTTATTTTCTGTCTTTTTGATAATCATCTCACTGGAGCAAGATGATATGTCAATGTAGTTTTGATTTGCATTTATCTGATGATTAGTGATGTAGAGCATTTTTCATGTACATGTTGGCCATTTGTATATCCTTCTTTTGAGAATTGTCTATTCAGCTCATTTACCCATTTTTTAATTGGATTATCTGTTTTTGTTTTACTATTGAGTTGTTTCATCTCCTTGCATATGTTGTATATTAATCCCATCAGATGCATAGTTTGCAATATTTTCTACAATTCTGTAGTTTGTCTTTGCTCTGTTGATTATTTTATTTGCTGTGCAGAATCTTTTTTGTTTGATATAGTCCCATGTGTTTATTTTTTCTTTTGTTGCCTGTGCTTTTGATGTCTTATTCATAAAGTCTTTGCCCAGTCCTACATTCTGAACAGTTTTTGCCATGTTTTCTTCTAGGTGTATTATGGTTTTCAGGTCTTATGTTTAACTCTTTAATCCAGTTTGAGTTGATTTTGGTATATGGTGTGTGATAGAGGTCTAGTTTCGTTCTTCTATAGATGGATATCCAGTTATCCCAGCACCATTTACTGAAGAAGCTGTCTTTCCTCAATTTCTGTTCTTGGCACCTTTGTCAAAGATAGCTGGCTGTAAATATCTGAATTAATTTCTGGGTTCTCTATTTTGTTCCATTTGTCTGTGTGTCTGTTTTTATTTCAATGTCATATTGTTTTGGTTACTATAGCTTTCTAGTGTATTTTGATGTCAGGAAGTGTAATGCCTCCAGCTTTATATTTTTTGCTCAGGATTGCTTTGGCTATTCAGGATCTTTTGTGGTTCCATAAGAGTTTTAGGATTATTTTTCTATTTTTGTGAAGATTGTCATTGGTATTTTGATGGGGATTTCATCAAATCCATAGATCGCATTGGGTAGGGTGGACATTTTAATGAAATTAATTATTCCAATCCATGAATATAGGTGTCTTTCCATTGTTTTGTGTCCTCTTTAATTTCTTTCATCAATGTTTTATAGTTTTCATTGTGGGGATCTTTCACCTCCTTGGTTAGATTTATTCCTAGGTATTTAATTTTTCTGGTATCTATTGAAACTGGGATTTCTTTCTTGATTTCTTTTTTCACAAGTTCATTGTTGGTATACAGAAACACTACTGATTTTTGTATACTGATTTTGTATCTCATAACTTTACTGAATTTGTTTATCAGTTCTAATAATTTATTGATGGAGTCTTTAGTTTTTTCTATATGTTAGATTATATCATCAGCAAGCAGGGACAGTTTGACTTCATTTTTTCTCATTTGGATATCCTTTCTTTCTTTCTCTTGCCCAATTGCTATGCCTGAAATTTATAATACCATGTTAAATGGGAGTGGTGAATGTGGGAATCCTTGTATTGTTCCTGTTGTAAAAGGAAAATCATTCAGCTTTTCCTCATTCAGGATAACAGTGGGTTTGTCATATATGACTTTTATTGTGTTGAGATACTTTCTTTCTATACCTAATTTTTTGAGGGTCTCTTTATTATGCAGGGATGCTGAATTTCGCAAATGCATCTATTGAGATGATTGTGATTTATGCATTTATTGAGAAGATCATGAGCCTTTTATCATTGATTTTGTTGATGGGGTGAATCACAATTATTGATTTGTGTATGAATCCCACTTGATCATGGTGTATAATCTTGTTGATGTGCTGTTTTTTGCCAATATTTTATTGAGAAGTATTGCATCAATGTTATTCATGTATATAGGCCTCTAGTTTTCTGTATTTGTTATGTCCTCATATAGTTTGGTATCAAGGTAATGCTGGCCTCATAGAATGAGATTGGGAGACTACACTCTACTTTGTTTTTTGGAATAATTTATGAAGAATTTTTATTAATTCTTCTTTAAATCTTTGGTAGAATTCAGCAGTGAAGCCACATGGTCCTGGGCTTTTCTTGTTTTTTTTTTTTCATTCATTATGAATATTCATGTGATACAAAGTTGATTGTCACCCCTTGTGCTCATGATGTGTGGGCCAGATTAACACTAGCAGCATACCCATTACCACAAAATGCATTTGCACCCCATGTCCCCCACCCAACCAACTCCAACCTCCCTCCCCCTCCCCCTTTCTCCTCAACTCCACTCTGTAGCCCAAGAAATGTTCTTTCTCTCTGCAAGTCCAACACACTACTGTGGTCTTCCTTTCCTTCCTTCTTTCTCTCTTAGCTCCCACATATGAGTGAGTACATGTGGTATTTATCCCTCTCTGTTTTGCTTCTTTCACTCTACATAGGTTTCTCCAGGCTCATCCATGTTTTTGCAAATAGGAGAATTTCACTGTTTTTTTATGGCAGAGTAGAATTCCATGGTGTATATATACCACAGTTTCCTTATCCAATCATCCATTGATGGACATTTAGGTTGGTTCCATGTCTTGGGTACTGTAAATAGAGCTGAGATGAACATGTGAGTTCAGGTATCCCTTCTACATGATGATTTCCATTCCTCTGGATATATACCCAGAAGTAGGATTGCTGGATCACATGGAAGATCTATCTGTAGTTGTTTGAGGAAACTCCATACTGTTTTCCATAGTGCTTGTACTAATATATATTTCCACAGACAATGTAGGAGTATTCTTTTCTCTCCACACCCTTGCCAACATTTGTTATTCACTGTCTTTTTGATTACAGCCAGTCTAACTGGGGTGAGGTGGTATCTCAATGTAGTTTTAATTTGCATTTCCCTGATGACTAGTGATGTTGAGCACTTTTTCATGTACCTGTTGGCCATTTGTATGTCTTCCTTTGAAAAATGTCTATTCAACTCCTTTGCCCATTTTTTAATTGGGTTATTTGGTTCTCTTACTGTGTAATTGATAGAGTTCCTTGTATATTATGGATATTAATTTCTTCTTGGATGTATAGTTATCAAAAATGTTCTCCCACTCCGTACATTGTTCTTTCACTCTGTCGATTGCTTCCTTTTCTGTTCAGAGGCTTTTTAGTTTGATATAGTCCCAAGTTTATTTTTTCTTTTGCTGCTTGTGCTTATGGGCTTATGTTCATAAAGTCTGTGCCCAGACCTAGCTCCTGAAGTGTTTCACCTATATTTTCCCTCAGTAATTTTACTATTTCAGGTCTTATACTTAAGTCTTTAATCCATTTTCAGTTGATTTTAGTGTATGGTGAGAGATTCTTATCTAGTTTCATTCTTCTGCATATGGATATCCATTTTCCCCGGCACCACTTGTTGAACAGGCAGTCTTTTCCCCAATGTAGATTTTTGTTGCCTATGTCCAATATCAGATGGCTGCAAGCCCAAGTGGTGATTTCTGGGTTCTCAGTTCTATTCCACTGGTCTGAATGTCTATTTTTATACCAGTACTATGCTGTTTTGGTTGCAACAGCTTTGTAGTATAATTTGAAGTCAGGTAGTGTTTATGTCTCTGGCTTTATTTTTTTTTTCCTCATAATTGCTTTGGCTAGGCGGGTCTTTCGTTGTTCCATATGAAAATTAAGATTGTTTTTACCATTTCTGTGAAGAATGTTATTGGTATTTTGACGGGGATTGCACTGAATCTGTAGATTGCTTTGAGCAGACATTTTCACAATGTTAATTCTTCCAATCCAAGAGCAGGGAATATCTTTCCATTTTTGTGTGTCTTCTTTTTCTCATTGTGGAGGTCTTTCACCTCCTTGGTTAAATTGATCCCTAGGTATTTTATTTTTTCATGACAATTGTAAAAGGGCTTACTTTCTTTATTCTCTTTCTGTTAGTTCATTATTTGAGTATACAAATGCAACTGATTTGGGGGTATTTATTTTATATCCTGCAATGTTACTGAAGTTATTAACCAGCTCTAGGAGTTTTTTGATAGAGTTTTTAGGTTTTTCTTTTTATAGTTTCATGTCATCTGCAGAGAAAGTTTGACTTCATCTTTTCCAATCTGGATTCCCTTTATTTCTTTCTCTTGCCTGATTACCCTGGCTAGTACCTCCAGTACTATGTTAAATAGAAGTGGTGAGAGTGGGCATCCTTGTCTTATTCCTTTTCATAAGGGAAAGGCTTTCAGTTTTTCCCTATTCAGAACGATATTGGTGGTGGGCTTGTCATAAATGTCTTTTATTGTGTTGAGGTATTATCCTTCTATACCTAATTTGTTGAGAGTCTTTATCATGAAGCAATGTTGAATTTTGTCAAATGCTTTTTCAGCATCTATTGAGATAATCAGATGATCTTTGTCCTTTAGTTTGTTGATGTGTATATCACATTTATTGACTATTGTATGTTGAACCACCCTTTCATCCTTGGGGTGAATCCCACTTGATTATAGTGTATAATTTTTTAAACATGTTGCTATATTCTGATTAATAATATTTTGTTTAAGATTTTTGCATCTATGTTCATCAAGGATATTGGCCTGTAATTTTCTTTTTATGCTGTCTCTTTATCTGGGTTTGGTACTGGAATATGTTGACCTCATAGAATGAGTTTGGGAGAATAGCTTCTGTTTCAATTGTTTGGAATAGTTTGAGGAGAATTGGTATGAACTTTTCTTTAAAAGTTTGATAGAATTCAGCTGTAAAGCCATATGGACCCAGACTTTTCTTTTTTGGAAGATTGCTAATTACTGCTTCAATCTCCTTGCTTGTTATTGGACTGTTCAGGTTTTCTATCTTTTTTGGTTCAGTCTTGGTAGTTTGTATGTGTCTAGAATCTTATCAATATCTTCCAGATTTTCATATTTGTTGTCATACAGTTTATAATAGTCTCTAATGATTCTTTGTATTTCTGTGGTATTGGTTGTAATGTCTCCCTTTTCATTTCTGCTTTATGTTATTTGAGTCTTCTCTCTCCTTTTTTGTTAATGTAGCTAATGGTTTGTGTATTTTATTTATCTTCTCAAAAAAACATCTTTTTGCATTGTTGATTTTTTTCTATTGATTTTTGGGTCTCTATTTCATTTAGCTCTGCTCTGATCTTAATTATTTCTTTCTGTCTACTACATATAGGTTTGGATTGTTGTTGTTTTTCAAGTTCTTTTAGGCTTAGTGTTAGGTTGTTTACTTGAAGTCTTTCCATTCTTTTGATGTAATATTTAGTGCAGTAAGTTTGCCTCTTATACTGCTTTTGCAGTATCCCACAGGTTTTGGTATGATGTATCATTATTTTCATTAGTTTCAAGAAATTTTTTGATTTCCTGTTAAATTTCTTCTCTGACCCATAAGTCATTCAGCAGCCTGTTGTTTAGTTTCCATATATTTGTATAGTTTCCAGTGTTTTGCTTATTATTAAGTTCCAGTTTTAGTCCACTGTGGTCTGAAAAGATACTTGGAATGATTTCAGTTTTTTGAAATTTGCTGAGATGAGTATTGTGACCTAATATGTGGTCTATCCAGGAGAATGTTCCCTGAGCTGATGAAAGGAAAGTATATTCTTCAGTTGATGGGTGAAATTTACTGTATATATCTTTCAGGTCCAGTTGGTCTAAGGTGTACATTAAATCCTGTGTCTGCTTTTTGATTTGTTGCCTGGACATTCTGTCTCATACTGAGATAAGGGTGCTCAGATTGTTGTGAGGTTGTTGCCCAGGAAAGGAACCAAACACTTAATTAAGAATTTTAACAGTCTTTATTAGCTGGCCGGCGACAGCCTCCTTAGGTATTTTGGGAGAACAGCAGCTAGCCTTGGTCTGCTGGAGTTTATAAAGGTGAAAACCACATCCCATTGGCACACAGGTTTGTCCAGGTGCACAAATAATCTAGGTCACAGAAGCCAAAAGTGAGCAGTTAAAGCAATCAGACATGAAAATTTTCATTGTGTATGGCTTCTGTTTCTATGCAATGGTTTCTGTTTTCAATGGCTTCTCACACAGGGGGTGTTTAGTCTGTTATAGTTCCTGTTTCTATGAGAAGGTCAACGGTTTCTCACGTAGAGAGGGTTTAGCCTGTGTCTACCTAAGAAGATGGCATTAGTATTGCTCAGGGTCCTCTGTTACATTCCCCACTGGTTTTATGTACATGAGTAAAATCCTAGATTCATTTGTGTTTAATCTGTTATAGTGTGTTCTTAAAACCATTAATTTTATTGATTGGATTCTCTGTTTAACATACTTAGCAGGGCAGGCGAGGTCACAAGGGCCTATGTGAACAACAGCAGAATTAAAAGCAAGGGACTGGCTAAGGTAGTAAGGAGAGTTGTTAGCCAGGGAGACCAAGAGAATAAGGTTTCTTACCAGTTGTGGCCTTTGCATTTTAATTCTTCTCTTCCTTTTAACCTTTTTCTGATTAGGGAGAGGCTGTCTCGTATTGCTCCTGAGTGATTAGTAATAGAAAGAACAAATTTCTCCCACAGCTACACATAATCCACCTTGTTTGAGGAATAAGAGTTCTAGGCCCCTTCCATTTTGCAGTACCATTTCAGCTAGGGAATCTAAAGAGGTTTCTAGTCTGCTAATAGATTTTTCTAGTTTTCCTAGATCTAGGTCAATTTGTTGACTTAGATCTTTAAAGTTTTGAGTACTTGTTATTAGAGCTGTGGTTCCCATAGCTGTGGATCCAGCTATGCCTAAACCTATGAGTAAGGGGACGAGGACTGGGGCAGTTCTTTTTGTTATTAAGTGTTATCTTTCTGCCTCTCCTTCATAAAAATAGATTTGGGGAATGATGTGGACAAGAACACGGAACTCAGTTTTGTTGGGTGTGAGGAAGAATTGGATGGCTATACATGGGGTCAGTCCTGTTAAGCAAGCAAACCAAATGTTAGCGGGGGCAACGAGGTAACTGGAAGCTTGGGAACTGTGGTTTGCACTACTGATGGTTATTGCATATGTGCTCACTGTTCTATGGGGGAACTCTGGAGATTATAGTTATTAGTTTTTATACAAAGCCCTTGGTTTTGTATGCCACCAAGTGTGAGTTTGGGTTTTCTTCCCCATGGACAGAGTTTGTCTTTTACAATTGTAGTTAGATTTAGAGACCTAACAGTTTTTTTTTTTTTTTCTTTTGTCTTTTTCCGTGTCCGGCAACGGATCGCAACCCTCAGTGTTGCCCCCGTACCGGACCGGGGACCGGCAACGGGATTGCAACCCTCGGTGTTGCTCCCGCACCTCGCTCAGCCAGTGAGCGGGAACCGGTCCGCATGTGGGATCCGAACCCTCGGGCAGGAGCCCCGCCGCGCTTCCCAAGCGGCGCACTATCCAGTGCGCCACCGGGCCGGCCCCGAGACCTAACAGTTTTGTTATTAACACCCAGAGAGCTGTTTACTCCTAGGCCAACATTATTTGGTGCTTCTGGATTTAAGCATAACCCGCAATCTGTGGTTATATTAGGGTTTGGCTGGTTGATAAACTTGAAAACTGAATCAAAATTTTTAAAGAGGGGATTTGTGAAGGCATAATTGGAGGTTTGGTTGAGGGACCTCGGTGTTGGAGCTTGGGGAGACGGGTTAGGGTTCAGGGAATGTGGAGGAAGGGGTAGGAGATCCTGGTTTGGGCCTATTGGGATATTGGGGTGAACTTCTCCTTTTAACTGAATAGTGAACTCTCCACCAGGCTCTCATCTGGTAACATACAATCTTAGACTCTATGTTCTGCCTGTCTCCCATGTGGTGGTTACAAATGGGTCCCAAGGCCTGACAGTGAGGTTCATAGGATTGCATATCCCTGGCTGACTACAACCTAGAGATGGGGGTTTTCTGTTAAGAGATATGTAGGCCTCTGTATGAATCAAGGAAGCCTCAGTTTCACAGTCCCAAGTGGCACAGTGATAGTTTCCTTGCCCCTGACAGGAAGGGCTGCCTGCTGTGGGAAAGGCTGCCTGCTGTGGGACAGACATAAATTTGAATCTGCTGGAGGCTTAGCTCATAATTGAGCTGGCTGCATGAATGTTGGGAGAATAACATGATCCTCCTCCAAAATAGCCTCCCGGAGTATAAGTGCGGGGCTTAGAACCCCCAGTCATAAGTTCACAGAGGTCTACTAAAAAGATGGGGGTGCTAGGGGGGTGGATAGACCAAATGACCTCCCCAGTGACAGTATCCATCAATTCCCAGGTGTAATTTTTGGGTTGATGAGGGCTCCCTGTTAGAAGCACAGCTAAACATAGGACAATTAAAGGGATGAGAGGGTGAGTCTTTAAGTCGTTCTCCTGGGAGCATTGAACGGTCCATCTTTCTTGGTATTGACTTGGTTCTGACAAGTCAGGTGTTTGCTTGAGCTGAGTGTGGTGCATCCACTGACATTTTCCTGCTACTTTAATGGTCGTTGGGGGGGTTAGGACGATCTGGAAAGGCCCTTGCCACCTGGGCTTGAGAGTAGCAGAGTTGTGGCATTTCACCCATATGAGGTCTACTGGCTGGTATGGGTGTGGAGTCAGGCTCTTAGCTGGTGGGAAGGCCTCCTTAACCAAGGGGTGGATCTGGCGCAGTACCTGCTGGAGGGCTTGGAGAGACTGAAGAAGGTTATGGTTAGTGAGTTCAGCAAGGTTGTCATCACTGAGATGTGGTAACAAGGGGTGTGGTCTTCCAAACATAATTTCATAAGGAGTGATTCCCTTGACATAGGGAGTGCACCTAGCCCTTAAAAGGGCGAAGGGGAGGAGGCTTACCCAGTTTTTGCCAGTCTCTAACGTTAACTTAGTTACTGTTTCTTTTAAGGTTCGATTCATTCGCTCTACCTGTCCTGAATTCTGTGGCCTATAGACACAACATAGGTTCCATTTTATTTGCAAGGCTTTTGCTAATAATTGGGAAATTTGAGCTGTGAAAGTTGGACCATTGTCAGACCCCAAAGTCATAGGCAGGCCGAATCTAGGGACAATTTCTTGCAATAATTTTTTAATTGTTATTTGAAAGATTTCAGTTTTGGTAGGAAAAGCTTCCACCCACCCAGAAAAGGTGTCTGTAAATACCAGGAGATAGTGGTACACATATTGTCCAGGTTTTACTTTGGTAAAGTCAATTTCCCAATGTTCCCCAGGGCTGGATCCTCATGTTCTGGTTCCTGCAGGTACTTTGGACTTTTGTCCTGGATTTACTTGTGAACAAATCTTACAGCACTGCACAAAATCCTTTGTTAATTTGTGCAAGTTATGAATATAATAATTTTTTTGCAACAGTTCAGTCAGTTTAGTAGCTCTGAGGTATGTCTCTTGGTGAAGTTGTTCTATTAACAGCCTTCCTAGGGCTTTCGGTAGATAAATCCTGTGATCTGGTAAAACTTTCCAACGTGTATTATTACCTGAGGCTTGTAATGCTTTTGCATGTATGACTTCCTCTTTAGTGTAGTGTGGGACCAGTGGTAATTGGGGTGCCGGTATGACTACCAAAGAATTTGATGGCCCCACTTGTTTTAGTGTGGCCTCTTTTGCTGCTTGGTCTGCTGTGGCATTTCCTCAGGCCTCAATTTAGTCACCTTTTTGGTGTCCTAGGCAATGTATAATGGCCACCTTTTTAGGATACCATATGGCCTCAAGAAGAGCTAGAATTTCCTCTTTGTTTCTTATGTCTTTCCCTTCCGATGTTATTAGTCCTCTTTGTTTATAAAGGGCCCCATGTACGTGGGCAATAGTAAAAACATATCTACTGTCAGTGTATATGTTGACAGTTTTGTCTTTTCCATGTATCAGAGCTTGTTTAAGGCCATAATTTCAGCCTTTTGAGCAGAGGTCCCTTGGTTTAATGCTTGAGCCCAAATGACTTGTTCCAGGGTTACTACAACTGCCCCAGAATACCTGATTCCATTGGAAATGAAGCTGCTTTCATCAGTGAACATCACCTCATCAGGTTCTATCCAGGGCACGTCAGTCAGATCAGGTCAGAGTCCTTGGAGTGCCTCTATAGTTTTGAGGCAGTCATGGATGGGTTCCCTCGGATCATCGTCTGGGAGGAGAGTTGCTGGGTTCAAAGCTGTTGTCTTAAGAAACTTTATTTAAGGCTGATCTAAGAGTAAGGCCTGATATTGTGTGAAACGGGCATTGGTGAGCCAACACTTGGGTGCACTTTTCAAGAGAGTTTGTACAGAATGGGGTGCTACTAGGCTTATATTCTGCCCTAGGGTTAGCTTGTCGGCTTCCTTCACCAGGAAGGTGGTCACCGCTTTGGCCCAGAGACAGGTTGGCCATCGGTGGCTATGCTGTCTAGCCTCTTGGATAAGCCACAGGCCTCTTCCATGGCCCCAGGGTCTGGGTAAGTACTCCGTTGGCAATGCCCTGTCTTTCAGCAATAAACAAGGTGAAGGGCTTATTTACATCTGGCAATGCTAGGGCAAGTGCCATGTTAAGTGCCTGTTTTAAGTCACTAAAGGCTTTCTGTTCAACCTCAGTCCATAGCACGGAGGTATGTTTTCCCCCTGTACTGGAATACAGGGGCTTGGCTATTTCAGCAAATCCAGGTATCCAGAGGCAGCAGTAACACACGGCATCCAAAAATTCATGGACCTCTTTTTTAGTCTTCGGAGTTGGGATCTTTAGGATTGTCTCTATTCTTCTTGAGGATAAGGTTCTCATTCCCTCCTGTAATTTGTACCCCAGGTAGGTGACTTTTGGGGTACTTAGTTGGGCCTTTTTGGCTGAGACTCGGTAACCCAGGGCTTGTAATTCCTGTAACAGGTCTTTTGTGGCCTCCTTGCAGCTCTTATAGTCTTTAGTGGCCAACAGGAGATCATGTACATACTGTAATAGGGTGACCTCAGGATGTTGTTTCTCATATGGCATGAGATCTTGGCTCCATGCTTCATCAAACAAGGTTGGGGAATTTTTAACCCCTTGAGGTAGATGCATCCATGTCAGCTGCCCTGATTATCTCCGCTCAGTATCAGTCCATTCAAAGGCAAATAGAGGTTGGCTTACCTCGGCTAGTGGGAGGCTGAAGAAGGCATCCTTAAGGTCTAACATGGTGTAGGTCTGGTGAGATGGCGGCAGCAAGCTGAGAAGGATATAGGGATTTGGGATGGTTGGATGGAAGGTCTCCATCTGCTTGTTCACCTCTTGTAGATATTGGACAGGCCAGAAATCTGAAGTGCCTGGCTTCTGTACTGGAAGGAGAGGAGTATTCCAGGCCAACTTGCATGGAACTAAAATGTTAGCCTCTTTTAGTCTCCATGGGGATGGGATATTGTTTCACTCAAATAGGAGTAGCCTGGCTTGTGAGTTGAACTATGATGGGGGGCTGGCGAGTGGCCAAGACTGGGGTTTGTTTCTGCCCACACTCCCAGGATTTCTCATTGTAGTTCCACCAGGGTGGAACTAAAGTCAGTGG
This sequence comes from Galeopterus variegatus, assembly GCF_000696425.1. Taxonomy (NCBI): domain Eukaryota; kingdom Metazoa; phylum Chordata; class Mammalia; order Dermoptera; family Cynocephalidae; genus Galeopterus; species Galeopterus variegatus. Next base: position 562,052 of record NW_007726728.1, read on the forward strand.
AGGGGGCTTCTGTAGCTACCGTATATTTTTCACTGATTGGGCATGTTATCATCCATGTAGGGGGTGCAGGATTAAGAGTCACTTTTGCTGTTTCCCCCTGGAAGGATATGGTAGCCTGTAGGTTGTGTAATAAGTCTCTTCCCAGCAGTGGATATGGGCAATCTGGCATGACAAGGAAAGAGTGGGTAATGGTAACCTGCCCTGGATTAGTGATTCTTGCTTCTGTCCAGGGGTAGGATTGGAAGTCTCCTGTGGCCCCTTGGACTAAGGTCCTTTTAGTAGACAAATGTCTATCAGTTCCAGTTAGGACTAGGTAAGTAGCCCCTGTGTCCACGAGGAAGTCTACTGGTTTTCCCCCTATTTGTAATGTTACCTTGGGCTCCTGGGGGCTCATAAGTATGGACTCCTGGCCCCATCAGTCCTCGGAGGTGTCTAATTGAAGGGTGTGGGGGTCTCTTTCCTTTAACAGGGGACATTCATTTCTCCAGTGGCCTTTTCCCCTACAAAACACACACTGGTCCTTTGTTAGAGTGGGCCTTGGCTTCTCAGGTGGGTTTCCCTTCTTTCCAAATTGGGGTTTTATATTAGGCACTTTGGTTGTTCTTTGAGATTAAGTGAGGGCCGTTATCACTATTTTGGCCATTCTCTTTGTTTTTCTTCTGGGCTATCTCTGGCATTATAGACCTTTTGGGCTATTTCAACCAGCTTGGACAATAATTTACCTTCAAATCTATCCTCTTTTTGAAGCTTTTTTCTAATGTCTGGGGCCAACTGGATGACAAAGGCAATGTTTATCGCCCACCTATTTTCTGGAGCCTTGGGGTCCACAGGAGTGTAGACCTTATAAGCCTCCATGAGGCATTCCAGAAAAGTGGCAGGGGTCTCATTTGGCCCTTGAATGGTTTTGCTTACCTTTGAGAGATTAGTGAGTCTCTGGGCTGATGCTTGGAGTTTTCTGAGGAGAGTCTGGTGATATTGATTAAGAGCTTCCTTACCTTGATCTGTATTTGGGTCCTATCTGGGCTGGCTAAGGGGGAATACATGGTCAAGTTGAACAGGATTGTCAGAAGGTTGGCCGTTCAAACCAGGAATGGTTTTGAGGGCTTCTTGGCAGAAGCACTCACGCTCTTCTGATGTGAAGAAGGTCTGAAAAAGTTGTTGGCAATCATCCCAGGTGGGCTGGTGGGTGAAGAACACAGCCTCCAAAAGGGAGATGGGGACTCGAGGTTTCTCAGAAAAGGAGAGATTTTGGTTTTTCTAGTTATACAAATCACTGGTGGAGAAAGGGACATATACCATGAATGGCACTTGATCTTGAGGAGTCCCTGAGGGAAGGGGAGCTTGGCAGAGAGGTAGTTGAGGCACAGGAGAAAGGTTGGTAGAGGTAGGGTCATAGTCAGATTTAAGCCTGGACTGGTAAGCAGTGCAACTCTGAGTATGTGGAGGGCTGAGAAGTTCTGTAGAATCAGTAGAGGATGGGTAAGGTAGAGGTGCACTAGGGGAGACAGGAATCAGGGGAGAAAAGTCAATAAGATCCTCTAGTTCATCCTGTCAGATTGGGGGTACTGTGGATGTGACAGTCCCCTTAGATGAACCTGTGAGAAGAATAAATTGAGTCACAAGAATTTCTGTCTTGTCAGTACCTTGTTTACTTAGGCAAGATTTCAAATATTTTTTTAGCCAGGATATTTTTTCTGTAACCAGTTTGATCCAAACCTGTATATATGGAATTTGGTCTGAGTGGCCTGGTTGGCCAAAACAAACCTCTTGTACTCGTAGGTGGTAGGGAGGTCTGTAGTTCCATACGAGAGCCATCCAACTCCAAACATTGGCCAATCTAACTCTCAAAATTTCCTTAGGTCAAATGGGTTGACCGAAGTTCCAAAATCAGTGGCCTTCATTTGGAAGTACTTAAAATTGTTAATCATAAGCTGTAGGGGAGTTGCCCCACAGACCTCTTTGGAGGAATTTTGTCCCATTATGTTATATAGAACCACAGTTAATGACACACAACAACACACAACAAGCAACACACAAAAGACAGAGACAAGTAGCCACGTCCAAATTCCAAACCAAAGGACCCAGTGACGTCTCGTGGGAGTTCTAGACCCAGGAAGTAATACTGCATCTAGTTTTCCACTTGGGTCCCAAATCAGAGCTCTGATACCCAAATGCAATACCAAGTTTTTTTTTTTTTTTTTTTTTTTTTTTTTGTCCTTTTTGAGACCGGCCGCACCGTGCTCAGCCAGTGAGCGCTGTGAGCGCACCGGTCATCCCTATATAGGATCCAAACCCATGGGAGTGCTGCTGCGTTCCCAGCGCGGCACTCTCCCGAGTGCGCCACGGGCTCAGCCCGCATTACCAAGTTTTTGATATCTCAAACCAAAGCTTACCTCCAGAGGTCCAAGATGAAGAGTAATAGGATGAACAAAGACTCAGGTGCTAATTGAAGAATTTGGTTGCATTGAGCTCTCAGGTGGGGGCCAAAGGACCCAGGGGCCGACTTCCATCTTGGTGGCCTTTCCTAGGGAGATTCGCCATGTTGCTGCATGTCTGAAGCTGCGGTTTTTGGTTTCTGTGGGTGAGCAACAGGAATCTCGCTGGGGCCTCTAAATGTTGTGAGGTTGTCACCCAGGAAAGGAATCAAACACTTAATTAAGAATTTTAACAGAGTCTTTATTTAGCTGGCTGGCAACTGCCTCCCCTAGGTATTTTGAGAGAACAGCAGCTAGCCTTGGTTTGCTGGAGTTTATAAAGGCAAAACCCGCATCCCGTTGGCACACGGGTTTGTGCAGGTGCACAAAGCAAGCTAGGCCACAGAAGCCAATATGAACAGTTAAAGCAATCAGGCATAAAAATTTTCATTGTGTGTGGTTTCTGTTTCTATGCAATGGTTTCTGTTTTCAATGGTTACTTATGCGGGGGGGGGGTTAGTCTGTTATAGTTGCCATTTCTATGAGAAGGTCAATGGTTTCTCATGCAGAGAGGGTTTAGCCTGTGTCTACCTAAGAAGATGGCATTAATATTGCTCAGGGTCCTCTGTTACAAGATCACCCACTTTTAGCGTATTAGGGCCTATTTCTTTTTGGGGGGTCTAAGAGTGTTTGCTTTATATATCTGTGTGCTCCAGTATTGGGTGCATATATATTTGATTGTTATGTCTTCTAGCTGGTTAGATCCTTTTATCATTATATATTGACCTTCTTTGTCTCTTTTTATGTTTTCTGTTTTAAAGTCTGTTTTGTTTGATATAAGAATAGCTAGTCCTTCTCATTTTTGGTTTCCATTTCTATGGTATATCTTTTTCCATCCCTTCGCTTTTAGTCCGTGTGTGTCTCTACGGGTGAGGTGGGTCTCTTGAAGGTAGCATATACTTGAGTTTAGCTTTTTAATCCAATCAGTCAGTCTGTGTCTTTTGAATGGGGAGTTTAATCCATTCACATTTAGAGTAGTTATTGACAAATATTATTTAATTCCTGTCATTTAATTGCTTCTTCTTTAGATGGTTTAAATATTTTTTGATTATTACTTTCTGTTTTATTTCTCTTCTTTAATGTTAGTTGGAAATTTAAGGTGGCATGATTTAGCTTCTTTTTCTTTCTCAGTGGCGTTTTTGTTTTAACAGTGGGTTTTGCTCTTTCTTGTGTATTTGTTATAGTGGTCATTATTGTTCAGATTCCACATGAAGGACTCCCTTGAGAATTTTTGCAGGGTTGGTTGTGTGTTTATGAACTCCCACAAGTTTTGTTTGTCTTGGAAATACACTATTTCTCCCTCACTTTGGAAGGAGAGCCTTGCTGGGTTAAGAATTCTTGGCTGGCATTTTTTTTTCTTTTAGTATTTTGAAAGTAACATTGCCATGTCTTCTGGCCTATATAGGGTTTCAGTTGAGAATTCTGCTGTTAGTGTGATGGTGGCTTCCCTATAGGTGACTTGTCACTTTTCTTTTGCTGTGTTTAGAATTTTCTCTTTGTCTTTGAGCTTTGCAAATTTTACTATAACATGTCTTGGGGAGGATCTTTTTGGATTGAATTTGTTTGGGGACCTTTGAACTTCCTGGATATGAAGATCTATATCTCTCTACACCTGGGAAGTTTTCTGTTACTATTTCTTTGAATAGATTTTCAGTACCTTTTCCTTTCTCCTCCCCTTCTGGAATACCCATAATTCAGACATTAGAGCGCTTGAGGTTGTCTGCTATCTCAGATTTTATTTATTATTTTTAATTCTTTTTTTTCTTTTTTTTTTTTTTTACAGAATATATAAAAAATGTCTCAAAACTCAATAATATGAAAACAAAATAAAAGGAAAACAATAAAAATGGGCATAAATTTGGACAGACACTTCATGTCTTTAAGGTTGTCTGATGGCTCTCACAAATTTCCTTCATTTTTTAAAATTCTTTATTCTCTTTTTGTTCACGTGGGTTGTATCAAGAAGACTCTTTTCAAGACCTCAAATTCTTTCTTCTGCTTGCTCTATTCTGCTGCTTAAGCTCTCTGTTGTGTTTTTTATTTCATTGAATGAATTTTTCATTTCTAGGAGTTCTGGTACACTCTTTTTAATGGTATTATTTTCTTTGTAAATTTCCTCCTTCATATTTTGGATATTTTTTCTTGTTTCATTGTGTTCTCTAATTTAGTCTTCTTTTATTTCTTCGAATTTTCTTAAGATCATTGCTTGGAATTCTTTTACAGATATTTCAAGGATTCCCTGTTCCATGGAATCTGGTATTTGAGCATTACTATAATCCTTTGTTGGTATCATATCTTCTTGTTTATTTGTAGTTGTAGTATTTTTTGGTTGACTTTTTGTCATTTGGTATAGGGTATGCTTCTTCTATTACACTGAGTTTGGCTATGAGGATAAGGATTTCTTCCTCTATTTGCATGCTTTCCTGGTGACTTTTCTTGTATCAGTGTAGTTGAGTGAGCAGTAGGTTACCTGTGGAGTGGCTATGGATGCTACTGTGATGGTGAATTGTTCTTGTGTGATAGTGGATGTGGTAGTGGCTATATTACACCACCTTGGGTCCTATTCCAGAATCTATGGCCTTAGTATGAGCCCCCAGCTGGTCTTCTCAGCTTATTTTGGTGGGGCTGGGCTGGCCATGGGTCCTGGCACTCTACTCCTGGTCCAAGGACAGGGGGAAGGGTCACTTGCACCTCCCATGTTTCCTTGGCTAACCTTGTCAGGGCTAGGGCTGGCAGTGGGATCCTAGGACCCCCTTCCAGTTTCAAGGATGGAGGAGGGTTCATTCACACCTCCCACATTTCTTCAGCTTACCTTGGTTGGGACTGGTGGTGGAGTCCTGGCACTCTTGCCTGGGTCCAAGGATGGGGGGAAGGGTGGCTTGCACCTCCTGCATCTCCTTGGCTCACCTGTGCTGGGACTGAGGCTGGCAGTGAGGTCTTGGCCCTCCCCTCTGGGTCAAAGGATGGTGGAGGGCCTGAGGTTTTCTTTGTTGTGAGCCTGCTGATTACTGATTTAATGTTGTTAGCCATTATTGGTTTGTTTAGGTTTTCTATTTCTTCTTGGTTCAGTCTTGGTAGGTTGTATGTGTCCAGAAATTTATTCTTTTCCTCCATATTTTCCAATTTGTTAGTGTATAGTTGTTCATAATAGTCTGTAATGATTTTTTGCCTTTCTGTGGTATCAGTTGTAATGTCTCCTTTTTCATTTCTGAATTTTGTTATTTGGATCTTCTCTCTTCTTTTCTTAGTCTAGCTAATGGTTTGCCAATTCAGTTTATCTTCTCAAAAATCCAACTTTTGTTTTGTCAGTCTTTTGTATTTTTATTTATTTATTTATTTGGTCTGTATCATTTAGTTCTGTTCTAATCTTTATTATTTCTTTCCATCTACTACTTTGGGATTGGATTTTTCTTGTTTTTCTAGTTCCTTGAGGTGTAATGTTAGGTTGTATATTTGAATTTTTTCTATTCTTTTGAAGTAAGCACTTACTGTAATAAACTTCCCTCTTAGCCGTACTTTCACAGTGTCCCATAGGTTTTGGTATGACTTGATTTTATTGTCATTTGCTTCCAGAATTTTTTTACTTTCCTGCTTAATTTATTTTTTGGCCCATTGGTCATTTAGGGGCATGTTATTTAATTTCCGTGTGTCTGTATAGTTTTTAAAGATTCACATGTTATTGTTTTCTACTTTTATTCCATTGTGGTCTGAAAAAATGATTGGAATTATTTAATTTTTAGAACATTTCTTGAAACTTAACTGTGCCTAAAATATGGTCCATCCTGGGGAATTTTACATGTGCTGATGAGATGAATGTATATTGGATGAAATGGTCTGTAGATGTCTGTCAAATCCAATTGATCTATAGTATAGTTTAACTCCAATGTTTTTCTGCTGATTTCTTGTCTAGATTATCTGTTCAGTGCTGAGAGAGGGGTGTTGGACTTCCCAGCAATTATTATATTGGGGTCTGTCTCTCTCTTTAGATCAAATATTATTCACTTTATGTATCTGGGTGATCCAATGTTGGGTTTATATATATTTATGATTGTTATTTCCTCTTACTTAATTTAACTTCTTATTTTATAATGGCCTTCTTCTTTTTATAAATACTTTTTGGTTTTAAAGTCTATTTTGTCTGATATAAGTGTACCAACTTCTGCTCATTTGGGGTTTTCATTTGCATGGTATATCTTTTTCCATCCCTTCACTATTAGTCTCTGTGTGTCTTTTCACATGAAGTGAGTTTTTTGTAGGCAATATATAGTTAGGTATGTTTTTTTAATCCATTCAGCCATCGTTTATGTCTTTTAAGTGAGGAATTTTATCCATTTACATTCAGGGTTTTGTTGAAAGGTATTGCTGCACTCCTGGCATATTATTGATTTTGTTGTGTGTTTGTTTTTATATCATTTTTTTCCTTTCTTTCCCTTTTATTATAAGTTTGTCTTTGGTGTTTATTGGTTTTCTATAGTGAAAATATATAGTTCATTTCTCTTTCTTTTTTGCATATCTGCTCTACAATTGGGTTTTATTCTTTCTCATGTGTTCATGACAATGGTTATCATTCTCTGGTTCCAGGTGTAGGACTCGGACTCCCTTGAGGGTTTCTTGTAGGGCCAGTCTTATGGTGGTGAATTCCTGCAGCTTTTGTTTGTCTGGGAAGGAAACTACTTCTTCATTTCTGAAGGATAACTTTGCTGGGTATAGTATTCTTGGCTGCCAGTTTTTTTCTTTTGGAAGGAAACTACTTCTCCTTCATTTCTGAAGGATAACTTTGCTGGGTATAGTATTCTTGGCTGCCAGTTTTTTTCTTTTAGTACTTTCAATATGTCATCTCATTCTCTCCTGGCTTGTAAGGTTACTTTAGAGAAATCTGCTGTTTGTCTGAGGGGTATTCCCATATAGGACTCTTGATGCTTTTCTCTTGCTGTTTTTAGAATTCTCTCTTTGTCTTTGACCTTTGACAATTTGACTACAGCGTGTCTCAGGAAGGAACTTTTTGGGTTGAATCTCTTTGGGGATCTTGAACTTATTAAATCTGGAAGTTCATATCTCTCCCAATAATTGGGACAAATAAAAGATTTCCATCTCTTTGTTGAATTCCTTCATATTATGGATTGTTTTTCTCATTTGTGGTGTTGTCTATCTGAATTTTCTTTTTCAGTGAGTTTCCTTAAGATTATTGTTTGGAATCTTTTCCAAGCATTTTATAAGTTTCCTATTGTTTGGGATCTGTTACTGGAGAATTATTGGGTTGCTTTGTGTGTGTCATATTTTCTTGCTTTTTCATATTTGTAGTATCCCTCTGTTGATGTTTGGACATCTGGTGGAGCAGTAGCTATTTTTAATAGTCTGGAGTATCTTTCAAGGGGAGTGACTTCTTCCTGTAGATGTGCTATATAATGATAGTTGGGTACAGTTTTTTAGGTTTGCTTCTGTGTAGGTGCAGTACTGTAATCTCTGTGTGATTACTTTGACTGTATTCAATATTGGAGTTGTGTGTGAGTACCTCTATGGCCTAGGCACTGGGGTGCTAAGTAGCTCCTTGTTGAAATGAGTGACACTGGGCTGGGTTGTTGGGGTTGTGGGAGAGATTGTGAGCTCTTGGGAGAGGCACTGCATTGCCCTGTTGCTCCTTTGCTGATGTGGGTGACCCTAGGTGGGCTCACTGGCACCCCAGCCAAGATCCCATCACCCTGATAGATGCAGTGGGGTGCTCTGAACCTCTCCAGATTTAATGGGAGATGCTGAGCAGGATTGATGGTGGTCAAGATTAGAACTTTGTACTTCAAGGGAGACAATAAGGTGCCCAACAGCTCATCAGCTAGAGTCGGTGACTCAGTGGAGTGTCTGAGGCTTTGGGCTGTACCACCAAAGGATGTGTTGGGGTGATCTGCATCTCTGCAGCTGAATTTAGTGATACTGGTGCTGTGGGTAGGACCCTGTACCCCCAGAAGAGATGCTGGGGTACTCTGCAATATCACTATTGAAGTGGGCCACTCTGGCTGAGGTCGCTGGGTTTGTGGGTGGGACCTTGCACCTTCAAAAGGTACACTGGATTGTTCTGCAGCACCACTGTTGGAGTGGGTCACTCCGGGTGAGTTGGTAATAATTTTTGGTGGGACCCTTCAACCTCAAGAGAGATGTTGGGGTCCTCTGTAGCTGTTCAGCTGGAGTAGCCACTCTTGGCAAGGTCACTATGGTTGTGGGCAGGACCCTGTGTCCCCCAGAGAGATGTTGGGCCTCTCTGCAGCTCCTCAGCCAGAGTGGACTACTCTGTGTAAGGTTCCTGTGGTCATGTGTGGAACCCTGCACCCCCAAGAAAGATGATAGTGTTCTCTGAAGCTGCTCAGCTAACATGAGCCACTCTGGGCTCGGTCACTGGGGCTGTGAGCAGGCTGCTGTGCCCTTAAGAGAGATGCTAGTTTCCTCTGCCTCCCACCTGCTAGGAAGGGCAATCCTGGGCAAGATCACTGGTGCTGCAGTTGGGGGTCTGTGCCCCAAGAAAGGCATGGAGGGCCTTTACAGGCTCCCCAATGGGGTGTGTGTGACTGCATAGGTCCACTTGAGCCAAGTAGTGACTCAGCACAGCTGTGAGAGTTGCAAGGATGCTACACTCAGGAGGGCATGGCCACCAGGGGTGGCTAAATGCCCCAGTTAGTCAGGTTTCTGGCTCTGAAAAGTATGCACATTTATCCCCTATTTCCATAGGGTGGCCCTCTCGCTGTGTTGGACTGCCTGTTCTCAGTGCATAGGACACTGCATGGACTCAGGTATAGGCAACCTGTCATGATGATGGGGCCTCAGGGCTGTAGAACTGCTGGGGCTATTGGGCCTCAAAGCAAAATGAACTTGGGTGTTGTGTCTAATCCCAGAACAGTGACTACTGTAGCAGCCTGGGACACAGGGGAGGAGTGGCTCAGTGTGAACTCCCTCCTTGGATCAATGCATCCATGCCATGCTTGCAGCCTGCATGGGCAGTGCAATTCCCCTGTGGTTTGTTCCACTAGGCCTGCAGCGCCACACTTGCTAACCTCTCTCCTGCAGGCACAAATTGCTCCTGGGTCCTTTCTGCTCCCAGCTGGGGGATGGAGTTTTGGAGACCAGGAATTTTCTTTCATTCTCTATGTGGCTATCCTGAGTTTCTGTACTCTCCAGTGTCTCTGCTGCTCCCTTAATATGTTCCAGCTTTCCCCTTTAGTTATTTTAGTCCAAGTGTAGTTGTGTATTTGATGTATTCTCTCTCTTTGTGGGAGAGATGAGAAGTGGATTCTTCTAGTCAGCCATCTTGCTCTGCCTTCCTGAGTGATTTTTGAATCATGATAATTCTTTTCTGGAAAATATAAATGACTGAAACTTGATATGTGTCCAGAACAAGGGCCAAATAGAGCATTTAAAAGCCAATGAAACTTTTCTAGATTCTTAGTTTTTATGCCTTTTTTTTTTCTTTAGGAGGAGGATAAGATAGGCATTTTAGAACTAACTCCCTTTTCTTGCACTCTCCCTTTGCACAGTTTGGTAATTTCGTATGAGTGAGCCAGAAGGGAGACCTAGATATTTCAGAGGTTTGGTTATAACTAGGATAGATGTATCTTTAGGGAAGGTCTAAAAATACACCTGATGTGGGAGGCATTTTTAAAGCAGTTGAAACTTATGTTACTGTGTGACACTTGGGGAATGCAGAATAGAATAAATATTAAGCTGTGATTATGTACTAGGACGGCATTGGGCACAGGGTTGGGTACCTGAAATGAGCTGTACATTCTTTTTTTAAAAAAAATTTAAAATTTCTTTATTATAACAATATTAATATATAAAACTTTCAAAACAGGAATGATCAACTGAGTTGTATGTTCTGATGATCATATTCATTCAGCTCTCATTGAGCTTCCACCTTGTATGGCATGCTGAGAATACAGGCATACATGCATTTATACTTAAGATGCTCATAGGGAAGCTCATTCAGGTCTGCCTCCCACTGAGGTAGATATTATTTTCTCTTTTTTTCTTCCAGCTGAGGAAAGTGTGGCTCAGAGAGGTAAAATAATGGCCCCAAATCACACAGGTAGTTAGTAGTTAAGCTTAACTTTAAATTCCTAAATCTTTCTTTTTAATGGGTATTTGTGCTTATTATGTTTACTTTCCACTTATGGAATGTTAGAATAAACTTGAAAGATGTATGTAGTGCACATCTCTAGTACCCATCTCCTCAGAGTCGCTTCTTACTTCCTAGAATGTGTTCCTTTTCCCACTCCAGCCATGTAGTTTACAAAATAGGTGCCTAACACACAGCTGGCTGATTCAAGGAAAGCATTTCACAGCTCTTCCCCAGGATTTTTCAGATGGAAACTAAGGAAGTGAAGTAAAAATTCCAAGATATAAAATTTTGAGTTGTTGGCCCTGATATTTTCTCACATGTGAAAAGAGTCCATCTGCAAGTTAAAACAAAAACAAACTGAACTCATTTAAAGAGGCTGGTAAAACCTTTATAAAACCAGACAAAGATGATACTACAAAAAAAATTTATAGGTCCATTCCCTTTATAAATATTGATGCAAAAATCCAAATTGAATATTATAACCCAAACTCAGCAATGTATAGAAATACAACAATGTACAAAAAAAACATTACAAGCAGGATTTATCTAAAAAAATTAAAGATATTTTAATTACTGTTAGTTTAATCTACATTAACAGATTAAAGTAGCAATACCATATATGATCAATCATCTCCATAGATAAAGGAAAAAACTGATAAAATTCAAAAATTATTTATAATTGAATCTCCTAGGGAAAAAATAAGTAGGAATTGAAGGAAATTTCCTTATGTTGGATATAGATTTCCTATTAAAACTCAAAATTGTTGTTAAAGCCTTTAAAACATTTTCCATAAAAGAAAAAGAACAGGAAAAGATTCCTGCTGCCACCATGTCTACTCAACATTATACCTGGGGTTTTAGCCAGTATATATAATATAAGAAAGAGCAGTAAGAAATACAAGTATTTTTTAAATGGAAATACAATTATTTGCTATTTCCAGATGATGTAATTTTCTACTGAGAAAATTTAAGAGAAATCTATAGATTAACTTTAAGAACTAATTATCAAGGCTTTTGAATTCTAGATTTATATACCAAAATCATACATGATAAAATTATAACAATAAGTAGATGAAAGTTATATACCAACTGTAGTGCAATAGTTATCACAGAAATAGAAAGGAGAATGGTTTTCTGGGGAGAGATGATTCTAAAAAAGTATTTAATAATTGCATTTGGTTTTAAAGATCTGAAGTTGGTGACATGTTAACATTACTTAAATCTAGGCTTTCAGTGTATTTTAATATTTCATAAAAAGTTTTAAACTTGAAACAAATCAAAATAAGTTAGCATTGCTGATGTATGAAAATAACACAATTCCTAATATGGAGATTTGGAGACATTTAAGTTAGATTTAGATTTCTTCAGTAATAAAAACAAACAAAGGATCTAATTTGTGTGGTATTAGAGCCCCAGGGTTCAATAACATCTGTTGTCTTTGCCTTCATGGATTTTGATAGTTAGAGTATCAGCATTCATATCCTGCCTGTACCAATTACTAGCTGCCTGACCCCACTGGGACAGTTACTTTTCTAAACCAAAAGTTTTTCATTGTTAAAACTAAGATAATAATGGCACTGTCCCTCATATAGTTGTCATGAGGATAAAATAAGTTAATGCTTGTAAAACATTTAGCAAAGTATCAGGTACATTGTAATACACTATAAATGTTAGCTGTTGCATGTTACTTTTTTTAAAAAAAACTTCCAGGGTTGTTATAAGAAAAGAATGAAATAATCTGAGTAAAACTCATAGCATAATGCCTTGTACTCCAGTATTTCCATAAATTTTAATTCCATTCACCCTTCTCATCCCACCTCAGCTTACTCCTGAAGCACTAATTAATTTTCTAAGTTTTCCCAGTATTGTGCTGAGTATTGTACATCTCTGATCACATTAGACTCATGGATTTTTTTAATTGAAACAATAGATTATGCATGTCTATGGGACACAGAGTTGCATATCAATACCTACATGCAATATGTAATGCTCAAATCTGGATAATTAGTATATTCAGTATTATACAATGTTATCATTATTCTGGCCTTGTATCAATTCCTTCCTTATTCCTCCCTCCCCTTTTCCCACCTCTGGTACTCTCAGTTCTGTTCTCATTTTTTTTGAAAGTTCAATGTATTACTATGATTGTTGTATCTTTCTTTCTTTTTAAAATTTATTTGTTTATTTTTTAGGTCCCACTTATGAATGAGGTCATGTGGTATTTTTCTTACTATGCCCGGCATATTTCACTAAAAATAATTTTCTCTAAGTTCACATTGCTGCAAATGGCAGAATTTCATTCTTTTTTATGGCAGAATAATATTTCATTGAGTATATATACAACATATTCCTTATCCAGTTATATGACGATGGACATTTAGGTTGCTTACAATTCTTGGCTATTGTAAATAGAGCAGCAGTAAACATGGGAGTGCAGGTATCCCTTAGAAATGGTGATTCACATTCCTATGGGTATATACCCAGCTGAGGAATTGCTGGATCACATGGCAAATCTATCTGAAGTTGATTGAGGTACCTCCATACTGTTTTCCATAATGGCAGCAACAGTTTACAGTCCCACTACAAATGTAGGAGGGTTCCCCTTTCTCTGCATCCTCGCCAGCACTTGTTCTCTGTATTTTTGATAATATCCATCCTAACTGAGGTGAGATGGTATCTCAGTGTGGTTTTGATTTGCATTTTCTGAATCCTGAGTGATGGAGAGCACTTCTTCATGTGTATGTTGGCCATTCATATATCTTCCTTTGAGAAATGCCTATTTACCTCTTTTGCCTATTTTTTATGGGGTTACTTGTTTTTTTGTTGTAAAGTTGTTTCAGTTTCTTGTATGTTCTGGATATTAATACTTTGTCAGATGTATATTTTGCAAATATTTTCTCCCATTCTATTGGTTGTCTTTTTACTCTGCTAATTGTTTCTTTTCCTGTGCAGAAGCTTTTTAGTTTGATATAGTCCCATTTGTTTATTTTTCCATTGGTTGCCAGTGCTTTAGGGGTCATATTCTTGAAGTCTGTGCCCAGTCCTATTTCCTGAAGTGTTTCTCTTATGTATTCTTTGAGAAGTTTTATTGTTTCAGGGTGTATATTTAATTCTTTAATCCATTTTGAGTTGATTTTAGTATATGGTGAGATGTAGGGGTCTAGTTTCATTTTCCTGCATATGGATATCCAGTTATCTCAGCACCATTTGCTGAAGAGGCAGTCTTTTCCCCAGCGTACAGGCTTGGGGCCTTTGTCAAAGATCAGATGGCTATAGGTGTGTGGGTTGATTTCCGGATTCTCTATTCTATTCCATTGATCAGTGTGTCTGTTTTTATGCCAGTACCATGCTGTTTTGGTTATTATAGCTTTGTAGTATAGTTGAAAGTCAGGTAGTGTTATGCCTTCAGCTTTATTTTATTTTATTTTATTTTATTTATTTGCTCAGGATTGCTTTGGCTGTGCATAGTCTTTTGTTATTCCATATAAATGTCTGGATAGTTTTTTCCATTTCTGAGAAAAATGTCATTGGAATTTTGATGGGGATTGTATTGAATCTGTATATCACTTTGGGTAGTATGGACATTTTCACAATGTTGATTCTTCCAATTCAAGAGCATGGGATATCTTGCCATATTCTTGTGTTCTCTTTAATTCATCTAAGCAGTGGTTTGTAATTCTCATTATAGAGATTTTTCACATCCTTGGTTAACTCTACTCCTAAGTATTTTATTTTTTTTGGTGGCTATTGTAAATGGACAAGCTTTCTTGATTTCTCTTTCTACATGTTCACTGTTGGATAATTGAAATGCTACTGATTTTTGTGTGTTCATTTTCTATCCTGCAACTTTGCTAAAATCATTTATCAACTCCAAGCGTTTTTTGGTAGAGGCTTTAGGCTGTTTCATATATATTCTGTTTCATATATATAGGATCATGTCATCTGCAAAGAGGGACTGTTTGACTTCATCTTTTCCAATCTGATCCCCTTGATTTCTTTCTCTTCTCTGATTGCTGTGGCTAGTACTTCCAACACTATGTTGAATAGGAGTAGTGAGAGTGGGCATCCTTGATAGTTCCTGTTCTTAAGGGAAAAGCTTTCAGCTTTTCCCCATTCAGGATGATATTGGCAGTGCTCTTATAATTTATGGCTTTAATTGTGTTGAGATACTTTCCATCTATAACTAACTTGTAGAGAGTCTTTATCATGAATGAATGTTGTATTTTATCAAATGCTTTTCAGCATCTGTACAGATAATCATATGGTCCTTTTGTTTGATTTTATTGATATGGTGTATCACATTTATTGATTTGCATAAATTGAACCAACCTTGCATCCCTTGGATGAATCCCACTTGATCATGGTGTACAATTTTGCATATGTGATCCTGTATTCTGTTAGCTAGTATTTCATTGAGGATTTTCGTGTCTATATTCATTGAGAATATTGGACTGTAGTTTTCTTTTTTAGTTGTATCTTTACTTGGTTTTGGTATCAGGGTGATGTTTGCTTCATAGAACGAGTTTGGGAGAATTGTCTCTGTTTCAATCTTTTGGAATAGTTTGTAGAGAATTGGTGTCAATTCCTCTTTGAATGTTTGGTAGAATTCTCCTGTGAATCCATCTGGTCCCAGGCTTTTCTTTGTTGGGAGCCTTCTGATAGCAGCTTCAATCCCTTTTATTTTTATTGGTCTGCTCAGATTTTCTATATCTTCTTGGCTCAGTTTTGGTAGTTTGTGTGTGTCCAGAAATTTATCCATTTCCTCCAGATTTTCAAATTTGTTGGCATATAGTTGTTGATAGTAGTGTCGAACGATTCCTTGTATTTCAGAGGTATCAGTTGTAATATCACCTTTTTCATTTCTAATTTTTTTTTTTTGTCTTTTTTCATGTCCGGCAACGGATCGCAACCCTCAGTGTCACGCCGCACCGGACCAGGACCGGCAACGGGATCGCAACCCTCGGTGTTGCACCCGCACCTCGCTCAGCCAGTGAGCGGGAACCGGTCTGTATGTGGGATCCGAACCCTTGGCGGGAGCACCGCTGCGCTCCCAAGTGGCGCACTGTAGCAGTGCGCCACCGGGCCGGCCCGTTTCTAATTTTTGTTATTTGGGTCTTCTCTCTCTTTTTTTCATTAGCTGTGCTAATAGTTTGTCTATTTTATTTATCTTGTGAAAATGCCAACTTTTCAATTCATTGATCTTTTGTATTGTTTTTTGGGTTTCAATTTCATTAAGTTCTGCTCTGATCTTAATGATTTCTTTCCATCTCCTAAATTTGGGTTTGGATTGTTCTTGTTTTTCTAGTTCTTTAAGGTGAAGTATTACGTTGTTCACTTGCCACGTTTCCATTCTTCTGAAGTAAGCATTTAATGTGATAAATTTCCCCATTAGAACTGCTTTTGCAGTATCCCACATGTTTTGGTATGATGTATCATTGTTTACATTAGTTTCAATAATTTTTTTGATTTCCTGTTTGATTTCTTCTTGAAACCATTTGTCATTAAGTAGAATGCTGCTTGATTTCCATATGATTGTATTCTTTCCAGAATTTCATTTGTTATTGATTTCTAATTTTATTTGATGGTGGTCTGAAAAAATACATGGGATAATTACATTTGTTTTGAATTTGTTGAGACTTGATTTGTGACCTAACATATGATCTATCCTGGAGAATGATCCATGTGCTGATGAGAAGAATGAATATTCTGAGGTTGTTGGAAGGAATGTTTTGTAGACATCTGCCAAGTCCAATTCGTCTAGAGTGCTTTTTAGATCTTGGGTTTCTCTGCTGATTCTTTGCCTAGATGATCTGTCCAATATTGGTAGTGTAGTGTTCAGGTCCCCTGCTATTATGGTATTGCTTTATAAATCTGGCTGCTCCAACATTGGGTGTGTATGTATTTATGGTTGTTATGTATTCTTGATGGATCAACCCTTTTATCATTATGTAGTGGCCCTCATTATCTCTTTTTATTGTTTTTAGTTTAAAGTCTATTTTATCAGATATAGGAGTAGCTACTCCAGCTTGCTTTTCATTTCTGTTTGCATGGTAAATCTTTTTCCATCCTTTCACTCTTAATCTATATTTAGAGTCTTTATTGGTGAGGTGGGTCTCTTGAAGGCAGCATATAGTTGGGTCTTCTTTTTTAATCCATTTAGCAGTCTGTGTCTTTCAATTGGGGAATTTAATCCTTTCACATTAAGAGTTGTTATTGAAAAGTGTTGATTTACGCCTAGCATTTTACCAATTTTTGTTTGGATGTCTTAAGTGTCTTTTGTTCCTTTCTTTCTATTTTACTGTTTGTCTTCTGTATTTGTTGGTTCCTTTGGTTGTAGATAAACTTTTTTTTTTTCTCTTCATTGTTGACCTTTTTACTTTGCTAGTGAGTTTTGATTTTTCTTGAGTTTTTGTGACAGTGGTGGTTATTTTTCAGGTACCAATCCCAGTATTCCCTTGAGAATTTCTTGTAAGGTTGTTTGTGTGGTAGTGAACTCCCACAGTTTTT
Source organism: Galeopterus variegatus (assembly GCF_000696425.1). Taxonomy (NCBI): domain Eukaryota; kingdom Metazoa; phylum Chordata; class Mammalia; order Dermoptera; family Cynocephalidae; genus Galeopterus; species Galeopterus variegatus. The sequence continues at coordinate 579,134 of NW_007726728.1, forward strand.
GGTTGTCTTAGAAATATACTATTTGCCCTTCATTTCAGAATGATAGCCTTGCTGGGTAGAATATTCTTTGCTGGCAATCTCTGTCTTTTAGTATTTTGAATATATCCTCCCATTACTTTGTGGCTTTTAGAGTTTGTGATGAAAAGTCTGATGTTAGTCTGATTGGAGCTCCCTTATAGATTATTTGATGCTTCTCTCATGCAGCTTTTAAGATTTTCCTTTGTCTTTGAGTTTTGTTAATGTGAGTATAACATGTCTTGGAGAAGACCTTTTTGAGTTGAATACATTTGGGGATCTTTGAGCTTCCTGAATGTGAAGATCTGTGTCTTTTCCTATACCTGGGAAGTTTTCTGCCTATTTTGTTGAATATGTTTTCAGTTCAATCTCCTTTTTCCTCTCCTTGTGGAATACCCATGACTCAGATATTGGAGCGTTTAAGGTAGTCTCATATCTTTCTTAGAATTTCTTCAGTGTTTTAATTTTTTTCTTTTTTTTTTTTTTCTACCTGTGTTATTTCAAATAGCCCATCTTCAAGGTCAGAAGTTCTCTCTTCTGCAAGCCTGCTAGTTAAACTCTCTGGGTTTTTCTGTTTTTTGTTCTTTGGGGTTTTTTTTATTTTATTTATTTCATTGAATGAATTCTTCAGCTTGGCAAGTTCTGCTACATTCTTTTTCAGGGCATTGATTTCCTTGTACATTTCTTCTTTCAGGTCCTGTATACATTTCCTCATTTCATTGTCAAATTTCTTTTTTTAGTTCCTGTATACTTTTCCTCATTTCATCATGTTGTCTAGCTGAGTTTTCTTGTATCTCATTTAGTTTCCTTAGCATTATCAGTCGACATTCCTTGTCAGACATTTCTAGGGCTTCTTGTTCTATGGGATCTAGAGCTTGAGAGTTATTACCCTTTGGTGGTATACTTTCTTGATTTTTCACATTTTTGTTATCTTTCCTTTGATATTTAGTCATTGTGGCAAGGGATTTCACGGTCCACTGGTTCTACACTATTGCCTGGCTGTGCTTCAGCTGGGGTTGCCAATTTGTTATGGCTGCCTCAGTGTCTGCTCAGTCGCCTACTGGTGCCTCAGGCATGTGTTTGCTTTGGGTCTTGGGCCTCTCCAGGGAGTTGCCTCTCTGGTTGGTGTGCACTCAGCCGGGCTTGGTATTGAGTCTGGTGGGGGCAAGGCCTATGTGCTTCGTCATGCACTGGCACTGCAGGGCGTGTGTCCTCCGTGGATCTTGGGCCTCTCTGGTGGGGTGCCTCTCTGATCAGGGTGCACTCAGCTGAGCTCGTGAGGTGATATCTCACTGTGGCTTTGATTTACATTTTCCTAGTGCTGAGTGATATCCAGCATTTTTTAATATACTTGGTGGCCAGTTGTAAATCATCCTTTGAGAAATGCCTATTCTTCTCTTTTGCTTATTTTTTAATTGGATTTTTTGGGTTTTTTAAATGTTGAGTTGTTTGAGTTCCTTGTACATTTTGGACATTACTCTTTTGTCAGATGTATAGTTTGCAAATATTTTGTCCTATTGTGTAGGATGTCTTTTTACCCTGTTGATTGTTTCCATTGCTGTGGAGAGGCTTTCTAATATAATATAATCCCATTTGTGTTTTTGTTTTGTTTTTTTCCTTTTGTTGCCTGTGCTTTTGGGGTCATATTCACGTAGTCTTTGCCCAGTCCTATTTCCTGAAGAGTTTCCCATATGTTTTCTTTTCTTTTCATTTTTGTTAAAAGAGTTTTATAGTTCCAGGTCTTTAGTCTTTAATTCATTTTGAGTTGACTTTGGTTTATCGTGAGAGGTATGGGTTCAGGTTTCCCAGCCCCATTTATTAAAGAGGCAGTCATTTTCCCAATGTATATTCATGTTGCCTTTGTTGAAGACCAGTTGGCTGTAAGTATGTTTGTTGATTTCTGGGTTCTCTATTCTGTTCCATTGGTCCAAGTGTGATTTTATGCCAATACCATGCTGTTTTGATTACTATAACTTTGTAGCATAATTTGATGTGATATAGTGTTATGCCTCAGGCTTTATTTTATTTTATTTTATTTGCTCAAGATTTATTTGGCTGTTTGGAGACTTTTCTTGTGCCGTATGAATAGTAGCACTGTTTTTTCTATTTCTATGATGAACATCTTTGGTGTTTTGATGTGGATTGCATTGAATCTGTAGACACTCCAGGTAGTAATGATATTTTTACAGTGTTAAGTCTCCCAATATGAGAACAAGAAATGTCTTTCCATATTTTTGTATCCTCTTTGATTTCTTTCAACAGCGATTTGTAGTTCTTATTGTAGAGATCTTTCACTTAGTTAAATTTATTCCTAGGTAGTTCTTTTTTTTTTTTTCTGGAGACTGTTACAATTGGGCTACCTTTCTTGATTTCTTTTTCTACTAGTTTTGTTATTGGATTTTAAAATGCTACTTATTTTTGCAGGTTGAATTTATATCATGCAACTTCACTGAAATTGTTTATTAGCTCTTAGGGTTTTTTGTAGTAGATTTCCTTAGATATAGGATCATGGCATCTGCAAACAGGGACAGTTTGACTTTGTTTTTTCTCATACAGATGCCCTTTACTTCTTTCTTTTGCCTGATTGCTCTGGCTATTACTTCCAATACTATTTTAAATAGGAGTGGTGAGAGTGGGCATCCTTGTCTTGTTCCCATTCTTAAGGAGAAAGCTTTCAGCTTTTCCCCATTCATGATGATATTGGCAGTGGGTTTGTCACTTATGGGTTTTACTGTGTTGAGTTACTTTCCTTCTAAAACCTTTTTTTTTTCTATCCATCATTAGGATGATATTGGCAGTGGGCATATTGTACATGGCTTTTATTGTGTTTAGATATGTTCCTTTTATAAGCTTTTTTCCCCCATCCATCATTCAGGATTATATTAGCAGTCGGTTTGTTGTATACAGCTTTTATTGTGTTGAGATACTTTCCTTCTATACCTAATTTGCTGAGAGTCCTCATCATGAAGAGATGTTGAATTTTGTCAAATGCTCTTACTGTGTCTATTGAGATAATCATATGGTTTTTGCCCTTGATTTTGTTGATATGATGTATCACATGTATTTACTTGTACATGTTGAAACATCCTTGCATCCCTGGGGTGAATCCCACTTGATTGTGGTGTATAATTTTTTTTTTTAATGTGTTGCAGTATTCTGTTTGGTAGTGTTTTTTGGAGGATTTTTGCATCTATGTTCATCGAAGATATTAGCCTATAGTTTTCATTTTTTTCATATCTGGTTTAGGTGTCAGAGTGATGCTGGCCTCATAGAATGAGTTTAGGAGAATGGCCTCAGTTTCAATTTTGGGGGATAGTTTGAAGAGAATCGGTATTAATTCCCCTTTAATGGTTTGGTAGAATTCAGCAGTAAATCCATCTGGTCCTAGGCTTTTCTTTGTTAGGAGACTAGTGATTACTGCTTCAATCTCTTTGCTTGTTATTGGTCTTTTCAGGTTTTCTATGTCTTCTAGGTTCAGTCTTGGTAGTTTGTATGTGTTCAGAAATTTATCCATTTCCTCCGGGTTTTCAAATTTGTTGGTGTGTAGTTATTTGTAGTACTGTCTATTGATTCTGTTTCGGTCATATTGGGTGTAATGTCTTCTTTTTGTTTTCTCTGATTTTCGTTAATTGGGTCTTCTCTTTTCTTTTCATATTTAGCCTAGCTAATGGTTTGTCCCTTATTTTGTTTATCTTCTCAAAAAGCCAACCTTTTGTTTCATTGATCTTTTGTATCATTTTTTGGGTGTCTATTTCATTTAGTTCTGTGCTGATCTTAATTACTTTTTTCCCTGTGCTACTTTTGGGATTGGATTGTTCTTGTTTTTCTAGTTCTTTGAGGTGTAGCATTAAGTTTTTTTATTTTAAATCTTTATATTCTTTTGATGCAAACATTTGTTCCAATAAACTTTCCTCTTAGTACTGCTTTTGCAGTATACCACAAGTTTTGATATGATGTCTTTGTTTTCATTAGTTCCAAGAAATTTTTAGATTTCCTGTTTAAATTCTTCTTGGACCCATAGATCTTTCAGGATCATGTTTAATTTCCACATGTTTCTGTATATTCCAGAGTTTCTCTTGTTATTGAATTCTAGTTTTAAATCTTTGTGGTGAGAAAGATACTTGAAATGATTTCAGATTTTTTAATTTGTTGTGACTTGGTTTGTGACCTAACATGTGGTCTATCCTGGAAAATATTTCATGTGTAAATGATAACAGTATATATTCTGTCATTGTTGGATGAAATGTTCTCTAGACATCTGCCAAGTTGAATTGGTATAAGTTTTGGTTTATATCCAATGTTTCTCTATTGAGTTGTTGTCTAGATTATTTTTCCAATGTTGGCAGAGGGGTATTTAGGTTCCCAACTTCATGATCAGTTTTGTGTGTCTTTACAGGTGAGGTGAGTCTCTTGTAGGCAGCATGTAGTTGGGTGTAGTTTTTTAATCCAATCTGCCAGTCTGTGTCTTTTGACTGAGGAATTTAATCCATTTACATTTGGGGTTGTTATTAAGAGGTATTATCCTACTCCTGTCATTTGATTGCTTTTCTTATGGTTGATTTAAATATCTTTTGTTCCTTTCTTTCTCTTTTATTGTTTGCCTTCAGTGTTCATTATTTTTTGAAGTGTTATTATATAGTTTCTTTCTTTTTCTTATTTGCATATGTGCTCTACTAGTGGTGTTTCTTCTTCCTTGTGTGCTCATGGTGGTGATTTGGGATTTTTTGTTTTTTTTGGTTCCAGATGCAGGACTTCCATATGGATTTCTTGTAGACCTTATCATGTGATGTGAACTCCTGCAGCTTTTGTTTGTCTGGGAAACACACTATTTCCCTATCATTTCTGAAAGATAGTCTTGCTGGGTATAGTGTTCTTATCTGGGTATATTTTAGTACTTTGGGTATATCATTCCTTTCTCCTCTGTTCTGTAGGGTCTCTGCTGAGGTGTTTGCTGTAAGTGTGGTGGGGACTCCCTTATAAGTGACTTGGCACTTTTCTTTTGCTGTTTTTAGGAGTTTCTCTTTGTCTTTCAAGTTTTCCATTTCATTGCAACGTGTCTTGGAGAGGGCCTTTTGGGATTGAATCTGTTTGGGGATCTTTGAGCCTCTAGGATCTGGAAGTCTATATCTCTACCAATACCTGGGAAGTTTTCTGCTATTATGTCTTTGAATATGTTTTCAATGCCTTTTCCTTTTTCTCTCTTTTTGGAACACCCCTGTTCCAGATGTTTCTGTGGTTAAGGTTGTCTGCTAGCTCAATTAGATTTTCTTCATTTTTTAAAATCTTTTTTTGTGGGCCGGCCCGGTGGCGCACTGGATAGTGCACCACTTGGGAAGTGCGGCGGTGCTCCCGCCCGAGGGTTCGGATCCCACATACAGACTGGTTCCCGCTCACTGGCTGAGCGAGGCGCGGGAGCAACACCGAGGGTTGCAATCCCGTTGCTGGTCCCCGGTCCGGTACGGGGGCAACATTGAGGGTTGCAATCCGTTGCCGGACACGGAAAAAAGACAAAAGACAAAAAAAAAAAATCTTTTTTTGTGTGTGTGTTTACTTGGGTTATTTTCAAGAGACTGTCCTCAAGATCAGAAATTCTTTTCTCTGCTTGCTCTAGCTTGCTGTATATGCTCTTCCTTGTAGTTTTTATTTTGATGAATGAGTCATTCAGTCCCAGGAGTTCTGCTACATTCTTTATAATGGTATTTACCTCTTTGTCAATTTGTTCCTTCATGTCGTGAATTGATTTTCCCATTGCACTGTGTTGTCTAACTGAGTTTTCTGGTATCTCAGTGAATTTCTTTAAGATTGTTACTCAGAATTACTTTTCTGACATATCAAGGCTTTCCTGTTGTGTGGGGTATAGTATTTGAGAATTAGATTGTTCCTTTGATGATGTCATATTTTCTTCTTTCTTCATATTTCTAGTATCCCTACATGTATGTCTAGTCATGCGGTGGTTTCTTCTTCTATTACTCTGAGGTGGCTTTTGAAGAGAGAGAATCCCCCCTGTATATTCATTATATACTGCCCATTGGGTGAGGTGTTTTAAATTTGGTTCCAGGTAGACTGGTTTCAGTTGTTCCAGGTAGACTCATTATTTCTGGGTAGACTCAGTATATCTATGGGATAGCAGCAGCTACATCTGTGGCAGGGATTGCACATGCAGCTAAGTGGGGGATGTGTGAGAAGTGGGGGATGTATGGGAAGGTTGGGTGTCTGGGGTCATGCAGATGGCTGGATGTCTGGGCTCATGTGTGTGAGTGTGGCCACATGGGTGACTTTGTCAGTTGGGGTTGTGTGAGCATTAAATGTCTGGGGCCACACAGGTGGCTGTGTCCGTTGGGATCACACAATCATTGGATGTCTGGGGCCATGTGGGTGGCTGGGGCAAACTGGACTGCATGGGCAGCTTGATTGCTGGGCCCATGTGCATAGGTAGGACTGTATGGGTTTCTGGATGGCTGGCCCCAGGCCCCAGGCAGGTGAGTTGGTCCAGAGGGCTGGCTAGTAGGTTGGGGTCATGTAGGCAGTTAGAGTTACACAGGCAGCTGTGCCGTTGTGGGCTGCAAGAGTGGCTAGATGGCTGGGCCATTGTGGGTGGGTGGTGCTGTGTGGGCAGCTGTAAGTCTGGGCCCAGGCAGTTGGGTTGGGCCATGTGGGTGGCTGGACAGCTGGGCCTGTGCAGGTGGGTGGAACTGTGATGGTGGCCAGGCAGTTGGCATCATGTGGGCATCTGGGGCCATGCAGGTGGCTAAAACGCTGGAGTCATGCAGGGACTCAGCACTACACAGGTAATGTGGGCCATGTGGTGTGGTGTGCTGCTCAGAATGAACTCCTGAGTGGGAAGAAGGGCCACAGCTCTGGAACTAGACAATGGCACAGGGAACTGCAGTGGTGGTGTGTGCAGGCTAGGGCAGGATGAGGAGGATAGTTACTGCTGGAAAGTGTTCACAGCAGAGCAGATTCTTCTTATCACAAAGGAGAATTCCCCCTGGCTAATTCTGGTTTGGGAGGTGTGTTGGTGGCTGAAGCCACATGCCTCTTTCTCCCTTATAGGGTGAGGAGATTGGTTTTCATGTTTTGCAGGTCCTCACTAGGCTCACCCGGCCCTCTTTTGCTCTCCCACTGATTCTCTACCCCATACTTAGCTGTCCTTTCCTTGCTCTGGTCCCTTTCTGTAGGAGGATCTTGCATTGGGCAACACCAGTCTTCCATCTTACTTCTGATTGTCAAGAACCTAGACAAATGTATTTTTTAAAAAATTATAGCTGTTTTAACTAAAAAAAGAAGAGAGAATACCCAAATAACAAAAATCAGAAATGAAAGAGGAGACATTATGGCTGATACCACAGAAATACAAAGAATCATTAAAGACTGTTATAAACAAATTTAAAAACCTGGAGGTTTTCAAGTGTATATTTGCCACCTTACCTATATGCCAACAAATTTGAAAACCTGGAGGAAATGGGTAAACTTTTTTTTTTTTTCGTTAAATTTTTATTTTGTCAATATACAATGTATATGATTATTATGGCCCATCCCCAACACCTCCCTCCCTCCTCCCTCTCTCCCCTCCCCTCCAAGAATGTCCTTTCCGTTTGCTTGTTGTAACAACTTCATATAAGTATAGTTGTTATATCTTCTTCCCCACCCCCCACCCCCGGTTTTTTTTGGTGTGTGTATTGCAGCACTCTTCACAATAGCCAAGAGCTGGAATCAGCCCAAATGTCCATCATCGGATGAGTGGATACGGAAAATGTGGTATATCTACACAATGGAATACTACTCAGCTATAAAAACGAATGAAATACTGCCATTTGCAACAACATGGATGGACCTTGAAAGAATAATATTAAGTGAAACGAGTCAGGCAGAGAAAAAGAAATACCACATGTTCTCACTTATTGGTGGGAGCTAAAAAAATAAACAAATTAATTCACCCACAAACACACACAAAA
>NW_007726728.1:588103-589303 GCF_000696425.1 Galeopterus variegatus
AGATAGATCTACCGTATGACCCAGCTATCCTACTGCTGGGAATATATCCAAAGGAATGGAAATCATCAAGTCGAAGGTATACTTGTTTCCCAATGTTCATTGCAGCACTCTTTACAATAGCCAAGAGTTGGAATCAGCCCAAATGTCCATCATCGGATGAGTGGATATGGAAAATGTGGTATATCTACACAATGGAATATTACTCAGCTATAAAAACGAATGAAATACTGCCATTTGCAACAACATGGATGGACCTTGAGAGAATAATATTGAGTGAAACGAGTCAGGCAGAGAAAAAGAAATACCACATGTTCTCACTCATTGGTGGGAGCTAAAAAATAAACAAATTAATTCACCCACATACACACACAAGAAATGGGTAAACTTTTGAATACATACAACCTACCAAGACTGAACCAAGAAGACTTAGAAAACATGAACAGACTAATAACAAGCAATGAAATTGAAGAAGTAATCAGCAGTCTCCCAGCAAAGGAAAGCCAAGGACTGGATGGCTTTACTGCTGAATTCTACCAAACCATTAAAGGGGAATTAATACCAGAGGAGCAAGATGGCGACGGGTCTGGAGTGAGCGTGCCAGAGGACAGAGAGAGCCTGAGAAGTGTGCGCTGTGCTGCCAGAGTACTATTTGCATTTCCAAGAGCAACAAAAAACAAATAAATCACTGATCAACTAATCTACAATCAAAACAAGCAACTACAGTCTCGAGGTTTTAGGGCCGATGCAAAAGAAGATTCCTGAGAGCGCCGCAACCGCGCCGGGAAACTGAGCAGCCCAAGGCAACAAAGGCCAGGAAAGACAGCAGCGGCAATGCAGAGACGGAGAGGAAGGTGCGGGACCGGCCCAGCTCTGGGAGCCTTGTGAGTGACCCCCAGCCCAGCCCCGCTTGAGGGGCAAAGGCCCGCCTGGCCCCCACTTAGCACACCAGGCTAGGCGCCTTCATCAGCGCTGCCTTGATTTTCTCCGGGAGGGGGGAGGTGGAGCCGGCCGGCTCAGATTGGGCAAGCTAGCCATCTTCGCTTGGCATGGCTCCTCACTGAGCCGTGCCACTTGTGTGCCTCAGCACGGGGCCCCCCGGGGCCTGCGGACTGGCCACCAATCCCACTCCACCCACGGATCTCTGGCGGGGCTGGTGGCGTGGGGAGCCCCCGGCCAGCATGGGGAGGGCAGGGAAGAGGA
>NW_007726728.1:592555-592856 GCF_000696425.1 Galeopterus variegatus
TAGCGAACAGAATACAACAACACATATGTAAGATTATTCACCACGATCAAGTGGGATTCATTCCAGGGATGCAAGGGTGGTTCAACATTCGCAAATCAATAAATGTGATCCACCATATTAATAAAATCAAACACAAGGACCATATGATCATCTCCATTGATGCTGAAAAAGCATTTGATAAAATTCAACAATCATTCATGACGAAGACCCTCTATAAGTTAGGTATAGACAGAACAGGAGCCAGACAAGGATGCACACTCTCACCACTCCTATTCAACATAGTGTTGGAAGTACTAGCCAG
>NW_007726728.1:595425-603812 GCF_000696425.1 Galeopterus variegatus
TCCTTAAGTATTTTCTGTTTTTGTGCTATTGTAAAAGGTATTTAAAAAAATTAAATTTTAGATCATTTACTTGTATTTAGAAATGCAATTGTTTTTATACACTGATCTTGTATCCTGCACCCTTGCTAAACTCATTTATAAGTTCTAATAGCTTTTGGTAAATTTTGTAGGATTTTCCTCATAGATAATCATGTTATCTGCAAAACAAAACAAAACTTACTACTTTCTTTCCAATCTGTATGCTATGTATGTATGTATGTGTTTTTTGCTTAGAGTACTGGCTGGAACCTTCACTACAATACTGAATGGAAGTGTTTAGATAGTAGATATTCTTGCTCCTGATCTTTTCCAAGATTTTAACAGTAAATTTTTCAGATATCCTTTATTAGGTTGAGGAATTTCCCTTCTATTCCCGGTTTACTGAGAGTTTTTTTGTCCCCCCCCCCCCCCNCATTGTATATTGACAAAATAAAAATTTAACGAAAAATAAATAAATAAATAAATAAATAAAAACTGCTCCAAAATGCTTTAAAACGTGCCTGGTACACAGTAAACACTCAATACATATTCTGTCCTATCAATGTTTTGAGTACTGAACCACGTACGTAGATGTGCCTGCAATCAGAATTATCTTAGATGAGTCTAATGACCAGCAGGACTTGGCAGCACAGCGGAGGGGAAACTTCTCAGGAACACGGTACAACCATGGAAAGCAGACCCCAGAGCAAGGTCGTCAGGTAAGCTGGCTCTGGCATCCTCATGCTGGGCAAAGACTCATGGAAACCTGAGTCTTTAAGTTTCATGGGCTCTCAGGTCTCATACCTTTTAAGAAGGTGAGAGAGATCCCAGGAATCAGTCATGTTGATGGCACGAAGAGAAGCTGAGGAAAGGTGCTGGTGAGGGAGGGACAGCACATCCTGCCTCCCCAGCACCCACTGCCGGCAGGGAGTGCCAGACTTTAGGCTCTGGCTCCTCTGTCTCTGCAAAGCACCCACCACTCACTGCTGTCCCAAACACTTTGGCATCAGCACCACCGGACAGCAGGGCTTGGAGGTGCTGGTTTGACCTGCTCCATCCCCTGCACTGATGCTTCTGATGCAGGCGACACCCCTGGTCCTGGCTCCTGAGAAAGCACTGGGTGGACTGCGTGGCTTGCCTTTGTCACCTCCTGGGTGAAGGATGACACCGAGCCCAGCTCCAGCCTCCCCTCTCCTCTGCACCTCCCTCCTGCCCCCAGCACACCCTACCAGGGCTTTCTGCACTTGCTGTCAAATGTCACTTAGGCCTCTCCCCAGGGCCATCCCTTAGGTCTTTCCGGACCAGCAGATGAGAATACCTACAAGCTGACAGTCTAACAGCGCTCACCACCAGACTGTTGTGGAGGAATCTTCTCTGCTGCTTCTCCAGCTGATAGCGTGCGCTGACTTCCTGTAAGGACTGCTCCAGGCGGGCTACTTTTGACTGACATGCTGAAATGACAATTTTACCCAGAGTCACAATGAGACTTTACAGGAGAGGACAGCCATGTGCCCCAGCAGATCAGATCACTTTCTCTAAGTATAGGAGATATTAAAACAAAACAAAACAAACAAACAAACAAAAACAGTGAGGTCAGCCAGGGTTGGCCATGGGACTGCAGTGTGTCCACCATTTTAGGTGCAGGGTATGCTGTCCCCCAGTGACCAATGCCTAACAATGCTGGGGGTCCTGGCTCCACAACCCCTGTGGCTGAAACATGATCCAGTCAGTGAATACTATCAAATCATCAGCTTGGCGGCTGAGGAGGTCTGCTCCCTACAGTGTCTGGAGGTTTCCGTGCAGACCCCCAGTGCAGGAAGAGCCCGGTGTGGAGGGGTCTGCCTTCCAGTTCTATCAATTGTTAGTGGTGACCTTGGACCTCCAAACTCTCATCTGTCCAGCTAGGACAACACCTCTCCTGTCAGGTAAGGATGAATGGAGCCCACACAAAGGCTGATGTGCAGGTCCCAGCCAAGCCTGGACACCTGAGTGACCAGATTCACCATCCACACAGAGGCAGCAGGCCTGCAAATGTGGAGGTCCAGGACGGCATAGTGGAAGAGACATCTTGTGGCCATGAGATTAATGATCGCCATAAGGCCCACTCCAGCAGACACCAGGTGTCACTTAACCGTATGTTACCACCTGGCCTGGGGATTTCCAGAAGACCAGGCCCCCTCAGCACAGATGCACCTCTCATGAACCTTATAGCAAAAGGCACCCTTACAAGAACAGCTTAAACCCCCTTGTGAAAGAAACACCTGGTAACTGACCCGGACTGAATACAGGTATAAGAAAGGGGGAAGGACTCCCCTGAACCTGAGAAGAGTCACTGGACAGAGACGCTGCAGGTCAGGTGGGCAGCAGACCCCTACCTGCACCTGGCCCTCCCCCCGGCCGCTCCCGCCCTCTGTTGCAAGAGCGCTGCGTAATAAACTGCTTGAGCGTCAGATGGTGCCCATGACTCATCTTTGACCAGAATCAGACGGAAGGAGAGAAGTCGCCCCTGGGGAAGCTGGTTAACTGGGACCACCCAAGACCCTTGAACGGGACATCTAGCTGCGATTCAACAGTCTGGAGAACTCCGCCTTGCTGGGTCCCCTGTGTGTGTGTATAAGAGCACCTGCAGCCATCCAGCGAGCTGCTAAATGGTCACGTACATCACCATTTCTGTGGGGAAAACATATTTGCTCTCCTCCCTTGTCCCTTTGAGTTTTCTATAAAACATCTCACCTTTTCAAAATGTAGGTACACTATTTTCATAAAATAGCATTATTGCCTCTTTTCCTGAAGCACAACACTTGTAAGGCCACACATGCATGCACACTCACACCTGCAAACACGGCAGTCACAGCCCGAGGTCTTCAGGGAAGGTACTGCAAGAGGGAACAGGAGAGGCCACAGTGACACCCTAGGCTGCTCGAGTTATTTAAAATAAAATATTTGGGGCCGGCCCGGTGGCGCACTAGGTAGAGTGCAGCGCTTGGGAGCGTGGCGGTGCTCCCGCCGAGGGTTCAGATCCCATATAGAGACCGGTCCGCTCACTGGTTGAGCGCGGTGCGGGCGCGACACCGAGGGTTGTGATCCCATTGCCGGTCGTGGTACAGGCGTGACACTGAGGGTTGCGATCCCGTTACCGGTCACGAAAAAAGACAAAAAGGAAAAAAAAATATTTGCTTGCCTAATAGGAAAACAATATAAATTTAAGCATTTCCATACCCTATTTTGGAATAACAACAAAAAGATCAATTTACTGTGTTCCTATCTTCACAATTTGTTTTATGGTGTGGACACATTTAACACTAGATCAACACAGTAAGAATGAGATTAATGGATAGAGAGCTATTTGGGCGAACAGTTTAAAACTACAGAGCTAAAGCAACCTGTCCCCCGGCTTCAAGCACAGTAGTTATGTAGTAAATCCACCAGAGCCAAAGAGGGACCGAACTGCTGTGGAATTCTCAGAAGTGAAGAAAGAATTAAACGGATAGGACAGAAAACCTCACCCCGCACTTTAGGAAAATCCGACAAAGCTCAACACAGACACAGGTTCCGGTTCAGCGACCTTCAGTGAAGGTCAAGAACAGAACGTGCTCTCAAGGAAACCAGCAGGAAAGACAGCTCCCTTGGAGGTGGCAGGGTTGGGGCACAGGGGGACGTGGGCAGGCAGCTGGGAGGTGACAGGTCCTCAGTAAGCATCAGGGGTTACACGGTGTTTATTCCTGTCTGTGTAATTAGGCATCAGCTACGAGTAAAAAGAAATGGAAATGGAACCTGCAGCAGTCATTTGTCTTCAGACTGCAGAGATTTGTCTAAGTGTGTCCCCTCCATTGGGCTCCCAGCCTACCTTGGAGGGCCTCCTTGTTGGCCTGAACCGCAGTCACGATTTCAGAAAGGCAGACCTGACACTGATCCTGACAACTCTTCAGAAGAAACAGGGAAGAGGAAAGAAACTCCTGTATATCTTGTTTAAGTTTCTGTAAAATAACACACACAAGTCACAGAATCAATTATATCATTATTAATCATTACAGCACAATGATATAATAGTTAACTATGTAAGTTTCTGTAAGATGAGAACATAGCCACGCAATTTACAGAATCTCACATTAATTTATTATTAACTAAGTCTACTTAAGGCAGAAGTTCTCCATCCCGGACATGTGTCAGTATCACCTGGGGGACGTTCTCATGCTCCACATTCCCAGGCTCACTTCCAGGAATTCTGATTCCATAGTCCTAGGATTTGTAATTTAAAAAGCAGCATATGTGACTTAATATTTTTATGTCATTAGAGTATTTAAGAAATAGAAAGTTAAGCACCACACGCATTTCCGTAGGAAGTACAACTCATCACATGGTGGAAGGAGTGGACGTGGGACATTCTCCTATGCCTGGCGCCTGCTGTTTACTTCCTGGCGATGCTGGCACCGTCCTGTGGTCTCCACATCCCCCTTGCTAAATGGGGAACAAAGCTCTGATCTATTATCCAGACCCACCTTCTGAACACTCAATCATCATCAGCACTTGGTGAAAAAACATTGAGGCCAGTGAAAACCATTTACCATATAAATATACATCATGAAATCTAGGTGGAATAGCTAGAAAAGTTTTTAGAGCTTGGGAACAATGCAACTGATATCCCATATGTAGCTTGCTCTTTTCCCCTGAAACTAGTGCAAGGATTCTCAGTATGAAGCTAGGACAGGTCCTTAGATGAAGGAACCGATGCCCTGCTGTTTAGTGTCTAATACCAAACTCTCCTAAATCATGAAATCTCTTTTCTATAAAATGGAGATTAATTTCATGTTTGGGAAACATTTTAATAAAATATCAAAACTAAATTTAATTAAAGTATTTTTATTCTATGGAACACAGACAAAGTTATATAAGTCATTCAAAGATGGATTAATTTTATTCAGTTGGGAGAGGATAAAAAACTAATTCTATATAAATCTATTCTAAATGCACTAATGCTGACTATGGAGGAAAAATGTCTACATTTGGCTAACAACAGATCGATCCTGCTGACAGATGGTGTTCTTATTGTTGTAGTAATGATTTTTTCTTCCTGATTTTTACCCTCCTCACATTGTTTAGAACAAAAGGTAAAACAATGTTCTTAATCAAAGGTATAAAAATATCCTACCACAATTCCACCTTGGAGAATTGCCAAATATACTATACAGGGGTAACAATTCTTCTAACTGTTCTTTCTAGAAACTATTAGTAATACAAAAGGAGCTATTCACAGTTGATGACATGGTGTGCCACACCCATCTAATCTGATATGTATAAACTAGTTTTCTACCATTTAACATTAAAACTGAAATGAGAACAACTTTGACTCATAAAATTAAACTACTTCCACGCTCTTTGAAACAATCCAGCTCACGGCCAAAACATACTTCTTCTGATTTTTGCTCAGGATCCCAACCACACGCGCTTTTCTGAGGGTCCGTCTTCTACCCAGTATTAGGCAGCAGAACTGCCGCAGTGAATACTATCTGCAGTCAGTCACGAGAACAGTACCGCTCCTGTGACCTGTGAAGACCGGGAAGCTGTAATGGAAACCCTGCTCTAAGGCGTGTGGACCTTTATTCCTTAAACTATGGCCTCTTTTATTCCGTATGATTAGATCCCTTTGGACAGGCATCGTGTGCACAATTCTGTCAGAAAAAAACTGCTGTAGGTTTTGAACCTGAACGTTCACTATGTCGATAAAATCGCGGCTTCGGGGGTGAGCGAATTACCCGGGTGTCCTGGTGGAGCTGGACGAGGGCTGAGCTCGAGCTCTTCAGTGGGGGCAGGTGTGCACGGTCCCCACGACTCCTTCCAGTCCTCTCTTGGTACTGCTGTGTGGGAAAACGAGAGATAATTTAGTCTTAAAACCTTGAAGGTAAAGCAGATGCATTTTCTCTAAAGAGAGAACAGTTATTGATTATCCACGATGCATCAACACACATGAGAGAGAAGACACACCCAGCTGCGTGGACCGGACCACCTGGGGGCCACACGGGTGATGCTGGCAATGGTGCGGGGCTCCTCACAGGGGACCATCCAGAGCCAGGGAGGTGTCCCCAGGGCTGAAAGGCAAGGATGTCTAAGGAAGAGGGCTACCTGCGGGGTTATGGGGGGGCTTCCTGGGTGGCTGCTTAGGGGATTACCTCAGGGGTCTGCCTGGGGAGTTACCTGGGGGTTGATCTCAGGGAGCTGCCTAAGGGGTTATCTCAGGGGCTGCCTGGGACTACCTGGGGGGCTACCTCGTGGGCTGACTGGGAGCTGGCTGTGTAGAGAGCCCAGGCCAAGGAAGGGCGTGGTGAACCCCTGAACAGAAAGGACAGAGGAACAGAGAGTGCAAAGAGGAAAGGCACAGACACTCCTGAGACCTGTTAAGATGGTGACAAGCTCGACACTTTCTTAAGGATAATGCCAAGCCAGTGAGGGATTTTTAGCAGCAGGATTTTTAAACGAGGTACCTGTTTTTGGAAGATGGCTCTGGGCATTGTGCAGAGGGTGGGCGGGGTAGAGGGAAAGGGCCGTGGAGAGTGCGCAGGAGGCAGCCTGGCCAGAGGCCCCGGGTGCAGGGCGCAGGGCAGCCAGCACTGAGGGCATCTGGCTCCAGTAGCTGCGTGGTGCAGAGAACACCTGGCCAGGGTCGGACGCGAGGGTGTGAAGACGTCAGCTTCGGTGTTCATGCTCTTATGCTGTGTGTTCACAAGCAGAACATGCCAGCAAACTGTCCTCCCCCAGAACAGCAACCACACACTCCCAGACAGTGGAAACATATGGCAAAGTGACAGAAACATACATGGAAATGCACCACTTAGACAATAAAATAAACGTATCGTGTATCCAAATATCAAGATGCACACAGCTCAGGAGCCATATAAAAATATGTGGTTTATGCTCAGTTCATGAGCAGAAGCCCTCGCCTTAGTCTCCAGGAAGGGCAGAGCAGAGAAGGAAACGGCCGTGGGCACAACCCCGGGTGTGAGTGGCGGGCACACTGCGTCACCTGCTCCTGCCGCTGGGAACAGGCACCGGGAGGCAGAGCCCGGCCCCGAGGGAGGCCTGCGCTGGCTCATAGACCTCCAGTCGTCGGCACGAAGACTGCCCCAACCCCCCGAGAGTGGACCCTTCCCTCGGAAGGCCGCACAGTGGGCTGAGATCGTGAGCCACCGGTCCGCAGGAAGGTCGCCAGACGGCCGCCGAGAAGAGCCCGCTTAAGTTAGAAAATGTTTATTCTTGATGTGGAACTTTCCAGAAGTGTGAAGTTAAATAGGAAAATATGGAAATCCGCCAACGGGCTGGATTACACAGAGTTCACCGTCCCCTACTGGGCACCAGCTCTGTGCGCAACGCGGCGGCCACCTCAGGAGTGCGATCGCGGTTCCAGACACATCACGTCGGAGGTTAAAGGAACATTAAGAGACTGACTACTGCTAGCCCTCATCTGACTAACAAGAATCTGAAAATAATAAGAAACAAGAATCTGAAATTAAGTCCCTAAGCTCATCAGCCTCAGATTCTCTCTGGAATGACACTTGTATAAGCAGTAAACTGAGGTTCTAGAGCCTGCGATACTGACTACACACAAACAGCAGTTCTGAGAATAATAGAGAGGGACGGCAGAGTGACCGACACTGAAGCTGGGGCTGGGGTTGAGCTCTGAGGGGAAGTGCAGTGTCCCTGAAGTGTAAAGACAGAGGAGGGAGCATCCCAGGCAGCTCTCGGAGCGCCCAGCTCAGCAGAGGGAGGAACGGGGCTGGGAAAATATAAACGGGCCGTGGAGCCGGCAGAGGGCCTCAAACTAATTTTAGGGGAGGCAGATACTGAAAGCAGAGGAACAGCATCGTGGGCAGGAGCTCTATCCTGGAGAGGCCTAGTGAACCCCCAACACCACCAGGAGGGAGGGCGTGTGGACCATGAAAATGATTTTCTATTTTATAATTATCAAAAAGACTATAAGGGACTTATAATGCAAACTCGAGAAACTCCACTGGGCCTTACTTGAAACTCTGTGCCTAATGATCTTAAATGCTTTTTCAAAAAAATCTTCTTGGGCAGGCCCGGTGGCGCACTGGATAAGTGCGCCGCTTGGGAAGCGCGGCGGCACTCCCGCCCGAGGGTTCGGATCCCACATACAGACCGGTTCCCGCTCACTGGCTGAGTGAGGCGCGGGAGCGACCCTGAGGGTTGCGATCCCGTTGCTGGTCCCCGGTCCGGTACGGGGGCAACACTGAGGGTTGTGATCCGTTGCCGGACACGGAAAAAGACAAAAAAAAAAAAAAAAAAAAAAAAAAAAATTTTAAAAAATCCTTTGAAAAATAACCGGAAAAAAAATTTTGGGGGGGGGGGCGCCCCCC